>NC_060165.1:19995228-19997612 GCF_021292245.1 Micropterus dolomieu | reverse complement strand
GGAAACTCAACAAACGTAACCTATTGACCTCAGGTGAAGATACCAACGATGGTCGTTCAGTCTTGGCCACAGGTAGTCTTAACGACTGTAACGACTGTCGTCACAGCAACAAGGAACACTAACGAACCAGCGGTATCGATGACCCGGGCCAACGACCCCACTGAGGTTAAATAGCTGAGTTTCCCTGCCAGTCAGTCAGAACTGAAGAAGTCCTTTGGATGAGGGACGAAACGTCTTCCAGTATCTTCAACCAAGTCCAGTTGCCCTTGATTTTAACCTTCGTTGGATAACTATGACCTTGATGACTGAGAATCTTCATAGACACTTAATGAAGCAATAACCAACCTGTCACTTCCACAGACGTTGAGGCAATGAGCATATAAATAACGATGATGGCTTTGTTCTGTCTTTGGATTTTTATAAAGCATTGTACACGGTTAATCACTCCTTTATTTTCAGGGCTTTGGAACTCAGTGGCTTTAGGGAGAAATTTAGAAACACTACAAAATATTTTAGAACGACACCAACAGCTCAATATCTGTCCCTCACTCTTCATAATCACAGCTGAAATGCTGTCAGTCCTCATCATAAACATTAGACATTGAACAAATATGTCTTTTATAACCAAATAATTATAAGTCAGCTGGCTGATGACACAGCCTTGTTTCTTAAAAATGTTGAGCAGGCAAAGGCTACTGAAATTACAGAACTGTGTGAGTTATTAGCTATACATGACTGCCACCGTGAGGCAGCAACTGGTATCCTTATTAAAACTACAGTCAAATACTCAGGTACACATATCACCAAACATACTAAGTTAAGTGAAACCTTAAATATGGAAGTAAATCAAGATTAGGCAGATTGTTAAATAGAGATCTTTGAAGATGTATTTACCAGATTATCCTCTGTCTGTTCCCTACAAAGCTACTAAAACCATCAATACAATAAACTTTGATTACATCTGGAAAAGAAAACCTCATTATCTGAACTGTACTGAAACTGTACTATTTTGGAGCATTACAGCCTATTACTAGAGCAATGGTGGTCTACATGTTCATCATTTAAAGTGTTATTTTACAGTGTAAAGTTAGGATCACAGTGTTAAAACTCTATAGCTCTGAGTGTGTGTGCTCCTTTCTGTATCTAACTGCCCAGGCTCAGCAGTAGCACATGTGTGTGTGTGAGCAAGTTCGTGTGCTTTGGGAGAAAAGGGAGGGAGCACAGTGAGGCAGCATCAAAAACACTTGCAAAGGAAATCATAGAAGCAGATTTTGTGAAAATTGTATTACAAAACATACTGTATGTCCTGTTTCTAGCACGGAGCACAAACAACACCAGTTTATTCCATAAAAGTCAGGTTATGGATGAAATAGCATGATCAAGCAGAGTGCATGCAAAAGACACAGAGAGGAGGAGCAGGCAGTCAGTGACTTTCCCAGATTCAGGTGCAGAAGGAAAGAGAGCCAAGAGATGATATGAAGCCAAGAAACAGAGCAATAAAAGGAGGTGAAAGTCAGTCGTTACATGGTTTTCATGTCGACTCGGGTCTCTGTTCTGGTAACAGAATGGGGCTCTATTTTGCACCGATCTCTGACAGACTCTGGTGGAACTTTTATATTCTAATTGGTGTCTGAATTTCTACACGACATTACTACAAGCCAGAGACTTTGACTGTATACGCCCCCTGATGTGCCCATGTGGAAATGCAGATTTATTCTCTTTAGAAATAAGTCCCTGTATTTCAATGAATGGATGGAAAACAACATTTGGTCTGTCAACCATTTACTAGACACATATGGAAATTATCTGGTGAAGAATTTGGTGCAAAATTTAATTTTCAGTGCAACCATCAACAAGAAGAAGCAAAGAAGAAAACAGCAGAATACTGCTTAATTTGATTGGTGCCTCAAACTGACGTCCCTTAACACTGTTTTGTTAATTTGTTTATTTTCGTTTTTGTTTTGTATCTTTGCCATTATCTTCTCTACTGTGTGCTTTGTTTCTTGTAAGCACCAATACCGTTGCAACCGTTCACTGTGCCAAATATTGTTGAACATTTTATATAAAAAGTCACCAAAGAGGCAGGTTATGCCGTCCCTCCCGCTAGAAAGCCAATCTGATCTGCTTTGACCAAACAGTCTATATCTTTGGCTTTGACCAAACTACAGCTACAGAGCAGGAAGAAGAACTCAGTCTGGTCTCAGCTCCATCAGCTGCTGCATCTCTGCTGTCATGTTCACTTTAACATCAGAGCTGCTCCTTACTTTGTTCGCAAGTTCATGGATTTTTGTTCTGTGTCAAGGTAAGAGGAGTGAGTGTGCCATGTGCTTTGGTATAAAGAGGAAGAAAGTTTTTGTTTTATACAACAGCATAAAACCCAGATA
>NC_060165.1:19991386-19995208 GCF_021292245.1 Micropterus dolomieu | reverse complement strand
AGAAGGAAAGAGAGCCAAGAGATGATATGAAGCCAAGAAACAGAGCAATAAAAGGAGGTCCAGAAGGAGGTGAAAGTCAGTCGTTACATGGTTTTCATGTCGACTCGGGTCTCTGTTCTGGTAACAGAATGGGACTCTATTTTGCACCGATCTCTGACAGACTCTGGTGGAACTTTTATATTCTAATTGGTGTCTGAATTTCTACACGACATTACTACAAGCCAGAGACTTTGACTGTATACGCCCCCTGATGTGCCCATGTGGAAATGCAGATTCATTCTCTTTAGAAATAAGTCCCTGTATTTCAATGAATGGATGGAAAACAACATTTGGTCTGTCAACCATTTACTAGACACATATGGAAATTATCTGGTGAAGAATTTGGTGCAAAATTTAATTTTCAGTGCAACCATCAACACTATGATAAGGTTGTCCAAAGCGTCCCATCTGCTTTCTTTCTGATGGCAATAACTGCTCTATATGTTCAACCCCCCTCATCTTCCTTCATTGATGTTCGCTGGTCACGAGTTCTCTAGTAAGAATTTACAAAACAAAGCATTACAGCTGAAACTCTGCTTCGCACATCTTCAGACAGTCTACTTTGAATAAACTATGTACACATTTCTGAAAAGTTACCTTAACCCACGTATCCTAAAGAGCTTCAACATTGTCCAGCACCGTTGCTTTAAAAGTTGCTCCGTGTATCATCAACCATCTCCTGTCACATGATTGGCTGGAGCCTACTCTCCAGTCTCCCTTCAGTTTCACTAGACACATCACATTAGGAGTTATAATGAAGAGCAACAACTATGAACTGTTTCTACATAGCCTACTTTAATTATCTTGGTATCTCATCCACGAATGTAAATGTATAAAAAACAGCCTTTATTTACTGTCTTCAAAAAAACAATTTGCATTGTAAAATAAAAGCATGTATGAAGAAGAAAACAGCAGAATACTGCTTAATTTGATTGGTGCCTCAAACTGACGTCCCTTAACACTGTTTTGTTAGTTTGTTTATTTTCGTTTTTGTTTTGTATCTTTGTCATTATCTTCTCTCCTGTGTGCTTTGTTTCTTGTAAGCACCAATACCGTTGCAACCGTTCACTGTGCCAAATATTGTTGAACATTTTATATAAAAAGTCACCAAAGAGGCAGGTTATGTCGTCCCTCCCGCTAGAAAGCCAATCTGATCTGCTTTGACCAAACAGTCTATATCTTTGGCTTTGACCAAACTACAGCTACAGAGCAGGAAGAAGAACTCAGTCTGGTCTCAGCTCCATCAGCTGCTGCATCTCTGCTGTCATGTTCACTTTAACATCAGAGCTGCTCCTTACTTTGTTCGCAAGTTCATGGATCTTTGTTCTGTGTCAAGGTAAGAGGAGTGAGTGTGCCATGTGCTTTGGTATAAAGAGGAAGAAAGTTTTTGTTTTATACAACAGCATAAAACCCAGATATCAGAAGACGATGGTAGAACAGCTGATCCGAGGGAGTTTTCCGTATTTAGACAGATGTTGTTGCCACTCTGGGTAGACTGAGTTGGTACAGGGGTGCAGTTGAAACACCTTAAATAACTCAAGTGCGCAACAAGACTGATCTGTGATTTTGGGTTTACACATGCATATTAGCGTCCTCTTGGTGGGACATTTGGAAGTATGCGCGTCTCCAGTCTGAAGATATCGGCGAAAGTTTTTTTTCTGGGGTAACTTTTTCACTTCATCACGTCCCTTGAACATCGAAGAGCTTCTCATATTTATATGACTGTTAAAGTTAACTTAGGCTACATTTTAGTAAACCTTAATCTGTGCTCTAAAACTGACATGTATTGCATGAATTTGTTTCATGCATGGTGATCTTAAAATCTAAAGAAATGTTCGAGGTGGTCAGTAAAAACCTAATGAGGCACATGCTGTTCAGATGCAAGATGTTAAGATTACAAATGAATAGTTAGCTACTATTGCTGTTTGCAATTGTTCAACGTTTTGTTCTGGTTTTCGTCTTTTTTCTGTTATTTTTAACTTTTAATATTAAAACGATGAACTGAGCTGTAATTTTTTATTGCTGTTTGCCATTACCATACAAAGTTTTACAAATTAACTAGGCCTACTTTTAACTAAACAAATAATCAAATAAATCCTGAAGGGAAATAAAAACAGTTGAATTCTCATTTTTAAAGGTATTTTACATTTGCGATGAATTGAAAGGTTCCTCAGGTAGGCCTACAAAAACGCTTCTTGTGTTTATGAGCTACTAATTTTATTAAACAAGTACAGGAAATATCATGAAAAATGGCTTCTTGGTGGTAATGGAAAAAGCAAGAAGTGCACCAACTGTATCAGGTCTACGTTCATCTGGCTCATTTGCAAACATAAACAAAATATAAATATGAGTCAGCCGGAATAATAATGAAAAATGTAAGATGTAATAACCCAATGTAAGGCGATTAATGTTATATTAACTCGACACAACTAGCTGAGAAATGGATGCAGGTGCACGCACTCAGCGGGCGCACCGTGTTCTGTCAGAGCGCGAGGCTCTGACGAGAGGACGACTTGATGCGGTGATGCGGTGATGCTCGGTGCTCAATCGCAGTCAAAGTGGACACTGTTTCCTTCATGTCAGACATTTCATGTAGCCTTCATATCTCACATTATGCACTCCTGTCCACTCAATATGTTCACGATGCACTTCCACACGTTTCCACACGCCATACATTGAGCCCTGCGCCCTGACAGAACAGTGATGGCGCAGGTCTGTGTAAAGATGTGGGCTTAACAGTCTTTGATTTCCTGATCTTAAAACCGCACCGCTAGTGGCCTCTGCTACATAAAGCTACATATAACCCTTTAAAGAGAGAAAAATGTGTGAAACCTCCTCCTGTAACGCATGGACGTTTCCTCAGTTTTACAAATCTTGTTAAATTCACCTTTTAGAGGCCCTTGCATAAGTTGATACCATGTGTTATATATCAAAATGTACAGAAGAACCCAAGCTGTCTGTTTAAAAAGCTCACCACTTGCCCTAAAGCATTGCATAAAGAGAGAGAGATCATTTGGTTGTAAAGGGGAAATATGTAGGTAAGATTTTTGAAATTCTTGAAATCTCTTGTGGATAAATTCTTTTGGTCCTTGAAATGGGTTTATCAAAGTCTTAGGGTCTTAGGCTGATAATACAAGTAATAACTTTATACTACATACCAAGCTTTATGGGAAGTGTGCAAATGAAAAATTTGCATTGCAACATGTTTTTCTTCGTAACTAAACGTTTACTACACAGGAAAGAAAAGTGCATGTTCTACTTTTTCAATAAGTCTTTTTTGCAAATCAAATATTTAATATGTATTAAAAAACACAGAAACCCTCCATTATTTTCAATCTAAAAGTATTAGAGAAACCCCTAAATCCTGAATTTACAATGTTTAAAGAATGTGCATCCATTCATACATAACAAGAATGTGAATGATCAACACAGTCTCACTCCCTACTCGTCAAATGTCTGACGCATGGTCAAGGCCCTTTGTCGTCGCTTTTTAAAGACTTGGGTAGCCCTTTTGCATCAATTATTGACGTTTAGGGATCCACAGTCAAGTTAGCAACGCTTAGCAACAATAAATATGCAATATCCGGTTACACTTTCAAGATAAAACGTAACGTTTCGATACATTGCCATGTTGAAACGCGCATAATTAAAGTCGTGAAACGTTGCAGTTTCGTTAGGTTTAGGCACAGAAAGTACTTGGTTGGGTTTAGGCAACAAAACTACTTGGTTAAGGTTAGGAAAAGATCATGGTTTGGGTTAAAATAGCTATGTATGTCAATTAAG
>NC_060165.1:19990958-19991286 GCF_021292245.1 Micropterus dolomieu | reverse complement strand
GGGGTCTACGCCACCACTTATCCCCCACTTACAATGCTGTCCTTTCATCACTTCCCAGGAAACTCAACAAATGTTAACCTATTGGCCTCAGGTGAAGATACCAACGATGGTCGTTCAGTCTTGGCCACAGGTAGTCCTAACGACTGTAACGACTGTCGTCACAGCAACCAGGAACACTAACGAACCAGCGGTATCGATGACCCGGGCCAACGACCCCACTGAGGTTAAATAGCTGAGTTTCCCTGCCAGTCAGTCAGAACCGAAGAAGTCCTTTGGATGAGGGACGAAACGTCTTCCAGTATCTTCAACCAAGTCCAGTTGCCCTTGA
>NC_060165.1:19968619-19990938 GCF_021292245.1 Micropterus dolomieu | reverse complement strand
AGTTGCCCTTGACTTTAACCTTCGTTGGAAGAAATTAACAGCCGACTCCTTTCAATACAACCGACTGCTGAACAAGACATTTTTAGGCAACCAAAATGAGTTAACTTTCGGGAACTAAAAAGACACTGAGATGGTCAAAACACTCAGGCAAAAAACACTGACAACACCCAAAAAAGTTCAGGGCTAGTTAAACGTACACATAGCAGTGAGTACATTCACTTCTCTTGCTGTGGTAGCCACTTTTTCCTCTAAATGGGACCATAATTTACAAAATGAGCATCATGCTGTATTACAGAAGACTGAGGCCACAAGTAGGGTCAAATTATCACAGAATCCAATGCAATCAGACTTATTTCTGCAACCAGTGGAGTCGCCCCCTGCTAACTGAGAGCGTGCGGGTACGTAGGTAGGCCAGCCAATCATAGTAAGTTTGTTCCATCCAACACTTTTTTATTATGGGTTGTAAAGCTTAGAGTTTAGGCTTTAAGTTGTTCATTTCTTAATTCCTCAGTTCCAGGGTGTCATTGTGAAAACACTGACTTTTGACTAACATTTCCCACCAGGCAGACCCAGAAAGCTAAATCAGAGGAATTCAAGGGAGTCAAGGGATCTGGGAGTCTCTCTACTTTACCTTTTCCTTTATTTCCAGGTGTCTGGATGGTTACCATGGTGACCCAGAGTTGGGTTCAGGTGGCCACTGTCGCCCCTGTATGTGCCCCGATGGGCCGCGCAGTGGACGCCACTTTTCTGATAGCTGTTACCTCCTGGCTAACACTAACCAGCTGGTGTGTGTGTGCAGCCCTGGATACAAAGGTATATAAACACGCACACACACACAGCAGCTCAAAGTAAAGAGTAATACCAGATTTGTTTTTATGTAAGCAGCTTGTCTTCACCCCACATATCACATGTTACAAACCAAAACAAAACTTCATGTCCCTAATTAACCTGCAGAACTTAAAAAGTGCTCTCTGACATTCATTTACTTCATGTTTCCTTTCCTTATCCAGGTGCCAGGTGTGACCAGTGTGCTCCTGGTTATTTTGGGAACCTGCTGGTGCCCGGTGGGCGCTGCATGCCCTGCCAGTGCAACAACAACATCGACATGCACGACCCCGAGTCCTGTGACGCTCGGACGGGAGCCTGTCTCAAGTGCCTGTACCACACTCAGGGCTACGGGTGTCAGCACTGCAAATTGGGTTATTACGGCAACGCCGCCACTCAGAGCTGCAGGAGTGAGTACAGCTGTTAATGTGGCACCACTGACTTACTGTATGTAAGGGAATATTTACATGCAAATGATTCAGCATGTTTGATTCTATGTTTATATGTAGGTAGATATGTACTGATATTTTAGAGTAAAAAAATACACTTGTTAGTGCTCTCTGGTGGGTAGATACTTTTTTAAATGATCTCAAACATGTCTTTGAAACATTTCACTGTCATGTTACTTGTCGGCAAACTGTATATCAGTGGGCGGCAATAGGCCAGCTTGCTTTGATAGCATAGAAAAAAATAAATTGTGCTGAAATAGATTTTATTCATGACAGCCACAGTTACTCTCACAATAACTTCTTCATAAGTGATTCTGCCTCCAAAATACAAGCGTGAGAACATTTTTTGCAGCAATGCTATATGTCGAGTTTACAAAGAGCTTTTACTTTGAAAAGTTCTGAAGGACATTCAAAAGAGTCTCTGGCTTGCTTGGAACATCTCTGAAAAAACGTATTCTTTCCTCCTCTGTGCAGAGTGTATGTGTTACCCCGAGGGCTCAGTACCTCAGGCTTGTTCGTCCCCTGACGAGTGTCAGTGTGATCAGCGTAGCGGCCAGTGTCCCTGCCAGCCGAACGTGGTCGGTCAGAACTGCGACCGCTGTGCTGCCGATACGTGGAACATCGCCAGCGGGAAGGGCTGCCAGCGCTGCGACTGCAACCCCGCCCACTCCCTCGGATCCTCCTGCAATGAGGTGAGTCAGACACTGTGATGAAAACCAAGAGCCATGACCGCTCACCGAGTCCCAACATCTGTCTGCATCATTTCATGCATTGAAGCAGCTGCTCCAATTTTCTCCCCCTCGTTATGATGTATAGCTGAACTTAATCCCAGCGTTGAACCTGGAAATATTGTGTCTCAATGAACTGTTATTGCCACAGTTTTCCTGACACAATGTGGGTACTGGCCAGGACATTTTCCAAACAATTTTCATTGAGAGCAAAGCTGCAGGGTGACAGTAAGTCACTGTGACCAACCCATCTAATCACAGAGGCCTGTGTTTGTATATTTTTTTTGATATATGGACCCCAGCTGTTTGGGAATTGCTTCTCTCTCTGTTTCTCTGCAGCTCCGTTTTACTCGTGCACACAAATCTACGTGTGTACACACAAACATACATTGTACAGAATAGAGTGCAGCTACACACACACACACACACACACACACAAACATTTGGGTTTTTGTGTTTATTGGCTGCTCTCCATCAGAGGAAGGAAGTCTCAGAATACACTGTGGAATAACTGAATACACATTTCTCTAAGAGGGCCGGGTTATATCAAACTACAAAGGTCTATTGTGTCTGCATGTGAAAGAAAAGACATAAAACACACTGCGTTAGTCCAAAAGTTCAGCTATTCTAGACACAAAAGTGTTACTGTCTGATAATATTTTACAATATTTTGTTGACCTGGCGTTCTTTGGGTTTTTGTTGTTCCTGTAGGTCACAGGACAGTGCTCGTGCAAACCCGGTTTTGGTGGCAAGACGTGTCGGGAGTGCAGAGAGTTCTTCTGGGGGGATCCAGAGGTCAAATGTAATGGTAGGCACTACCTTTCACCAATATATGAACAAACAAAAAAACATTACCCAACAGACCTGGGAGGATCCAAAGTCAGTTCTGACATGCTTCCATCATTCACTAATTATGTTATTTATTTTATCTGAACATAAAGTATAATACAAGTTATAATGCTTTAATCAAAAAGTTACATTAACAGTTGTGTCAAATGACTAGTTTTATTTAAAAGGTGTCACTTGTGGTAACAAACCCACAGAGGATTACCACCGACTACCCGTAACATCTTTAAGCTCATCATTTGTTTTTTGCCTCACAACTTTACTATTTGGGTTCACTTTCACTGCACTCATTAGCTCAATTGCAAGCCACAGCAGGCAGCTCTCTCTAATTAAACCTGTACACTAACTGCCCATCACCAAACAGCAGACAGACACAGTTAGCAACTGGCTGATGAACACTGGTGGACCCCTGTGCTTGAAAAAACGCCACAACAGTGCCCTCTTGCATGCCCTTATGGTAGATAAAACGATGATGTGCCCACCAGCGTGACCCAAAGTGGAGCATTTAGCAGTTAAAGAGTCAAATATTTCCTTCAGGCGTTGGTAGAGACCAAAGTCCAAGTCGCTTTGGATAAAAGCGTCTGCCAAATGAGTAAATGTTAATGTAAAAACAGAGCTGAAAGAGAGAAAAAAACATAACTCCTGAGGAATGCTGATGTTCCTTTGTAACAGCCAGATGTGTAAATAGTCAGCTTGTACATGAATGCTGTGTTTACAGCTTGTTTCCCCGCAAGTGGCCAAAATAATCAGTTAATGGGAAGTTAAATATTTGGTTAGTAATTCTCTTTATTGTATTTTGTGTAGTACACTCGAGGGGTGTATTTTGTGGTTTTTGTAATGCTCAGTCAGGCCTAGACTGCAGCAACATTCAGTTCCTGCTTTTTTTCAGGAGCTTTTTGACATTCGTTTCAACAGTCAGGTAAAAGATTTGGCCAGCCTAGAACTTCCTGCCTTGTTTGTATGTTTAAGGTCATTGTCCTAACACAGGGGGACTATGGATAAGAAAGTGCATGAGTCTTACACTGTTCACCTAATGAGGATGTAATCACTCTTAACAGTGTTAAATCTCATGCTGTTTCATTTCAAACCAGCGTGCAGGAGCACAGAGCCAACATCACTCTCGTAGTATTTCCTGACTGTACTGTTTCCTTGTTTTCTGTATTCCTCTGAGTCACCATGTTAGAGGATTTGGGTTTTATATTGTTTTTCCATGGTTTTCTGCTGTTGTGTATGAGGGAGCATACCAGTGGTTACTGTGAAATGG
Source organism: Micropterus dolomieu (assembly GCF_021292245.1). Lineage (NCBI taxonomy): Eukaryota > Metazoa > Chordata > Actinopteri > Centrarchiformes > Centrarchidae > Micropterus > Micropterus dolomieu. The sequence continues at coordinate 19,986,826 of NC_060165.1, read as the reverse complement.
CTTTGGAATAAGTTGGTTTTGTTCGACACAGATTACATGTCAGCAGCAGTGAATCAGCGAGATGCTGGTCGGCAATTCAATTCAGCTTTATTGGCATGAATGTCAAACAACAACAGGATCGGTCTCTGATCCCTGAAAGTTTTGGTAAGTGCTGGAGAGTCTATCTGCAGAAATGTGCACCTCACAGTAGCTGGCTCACCCTCTGAGGAAAGAGAGAGGGAGTAGGAAACAGAAAAGGGCGAGGAAAGGGAGGCGATCTCGGAATTACCTCTCGTTCCCTGCTCATGAGAACCAGATGTTTTCCAGAACTCCCAGGCATCCCATTTTCGTCATGCACCAACACCCAGAGGACCCAGGAATCCTAAATTATTCCCACTGTATTTCCTAAAGGCTTCTTAAGCTGTTAAACCAGCTGGACCTCGCTTTCTGTCTGCACAGATGAAACACTAATGTGCAAATTCATGGGAAATTGGAGCACCATGTAGTGTATTTCTATGAGACAGTGTTGATACTAAAGCCTTTAAAGATGTCACCACAGCTGAGCGGTTGTTATGTCCAGATTTAGATGTCAGAGGTAAAAACGTTTATCTTGTCTGCATCTTTCTTTTATTTCACCATGATAAAAAAAAAACTTCAAACCCAACCCTCACCTTCTGCTCCATAAATCACACAAATAAATGTAGCAAACTGATGGAAAAAACCTCTCAAATCCTGCATTCCTTCATTCTGATTTACACCAAACCTCCTCCTCCTCTTCTCTGTGGAGGAATGGCAGCGCTGTGTAGTACACTCGAGGGGTCAGTATGACCTTCACGTTCTTGTTCATGTGAAAGTTTATTTACTGGAGGAGCTGGAGGTTGAATAAATGTTGTTTCTAAATAGCTCATTTCCCTTGGAGACATAAACACCACGCATCTCACATAACCGAAGATTCTTAGTCATTCAAGTCATACTTGTCCATGGTTAGTTAAATTCGATTATTATTAATCCATTAGGCCTCAAGCAAGCTTTAGGTGGACAATATAATTATAAAATTAGATGTTTCTTTTTTGATCAGGTAATGTACAGGGACAAGGACAAATACTGTACATGAGTATAATTTTCCACCTTAAATGGAAAATTAGTTCATAATGCTCCCTTAGTGTCCAGGTTTTGTATTGACCTTCCATACCAAATGAAATGGAAAACCAACAATGAAATACAGTTGGATAAATGACATGGTTTCACTTTTATTTCCATTATATATGCATATGTAAGTTGCCCTTTATTTCACTTTCATCTTTGTAAGGTTTTATTAGATGCACTTGGAGCTGGAACTACTATTGAGAACACAGTATTTTTTTATGGTAATATGTAGAACTGAGGGAACTGAGGGAAAGTGAGTAACTTAAAGTTAAACAATGTGGGGTTTAAACAGGCAGATACAAGAGTGTTTTAAATGTTGTGTACTGAGATTTGATACTTTTAAGGCCCAGGAAAATAGATAAATAAATGAATGAATATAACAATTTAACAAACTTTCCCACCAGAATTTATTACCAATAGAGAAAAGGCTCTCTTGTGAAAGCATTACACCACCATGTAGAGAAACTTATTATATAAATTACTGTATATAAATTAAAAGAACATTTTACAGTAATTTTAGGTCTCTTCAAAACTATCTGGGGCTGGAACTTACAAGCAATTCTTATATTTCCTGGATTTATTTGGATTCCTGTAATTACTGACTTTCCTCTCTGTGTGTTTTCCAGCTTGTGACTGCGACTCTCGGGGAATCTCCAGCGAGCAGTGCCATCGTGCGACAGGTCAGTGCACCTGTGTGGAGGGTGTGTCCGGCCCACGGTGTGACCAGTGCGCCAGGGGCTACCAGGGTGAGTTCCCTGCCTGTGAACCCTGCCACCAGTGCTTTGCTGTCTGGGACACCTTGGTCGGCGAGCTGACCAATCAAACCAGACGTCTGGAGGCCCAAGTAACAGAGCTCATGAGCAGCGGGGTGACGGCACCATACAAAGAATTAGTCAGCAGTCTGGAGAGAAACGCCAAGGCTGTCCAAGAAATAGTCGAGAGCAACCCTGCAGCAGTGAAGCTGGAGCAGATACAGGATCTGATGCATCAGATTACGTATGTACATAAACAGAGATTTGCAAAGACATGTAGGAGACACCTTTTTGTTTAAATTTAACAAACTTTTTTCTTCAGGGGTTTGATGTCCTACCTAAACGGAAAGTTGAACACAACAGAGGAGACCTTGAACCTTATCCACAGTGACGCCAACGCCACCAGTGCAAACTTGGATGCACTGATGGATGAGGCCCGCCAGCTGGAGCTGAGTGTCCAGGAGTTGAGACAGGAAGTGTACAACGCCAAGAATGCCAACATCCAGGGTGAGGAACAGGACTGTAGGAGAGAAACAGTGTGTGTCTTTTTTTTTTTTAAACCTTTAACAGGGAAACAAGTGTGTCATCAGCATATTCCTCCACATTCATCCTTTTTTTCTCACCCTGGAGTCTCGTAAAACGGCAGTGTGTGTTTTTAAAACTTTGGTTCTATTTTTAATGACTGTTAGTTAGTTAGCTTGTTATCTGAAAGAAATATGAACAGATTTCAATTAATTTTGGTGGAAAGATGGGGCAAAACAGCTGATTCATACTAAACCTGAAAACCACCAATAATTGAATAAAAATTACATGCTACTATATTCCTGTCAAGTAACCCAGTTTCACTTAGCATACTGGTGCTGATATTCCCATAAGTAAATTATCCAATTTCCTAACTTTACTGGACTTCCATGATATCCCAGACAGACAGAAACCCTTTGATGTGTGGGTGTGTGTTTTCAGGTGCGATGGACACCATTGCATCTGCACACATGAAGTCTATGATGGCAGAGCTCCGTGCCAACGCCTCGACCAGTAATCCCAGAAACACATTGGAGCAGTCAGCCACAGTACGGAAAGCCACGGAGGACAAACTGAGCAGCAGGCAGAAGGAGTTTGACCGCAAGCACCAAAGAAACGCACAGAAGCTGGACACACTGTCCAGCGAGCTGAATACATTTGACCCGTCACCACTAAGCCAGAAGGTGAGAAAGGTCAAGGGACTAGATCCTCCTGAAAACAACAACACAGGTTATATTTTCTTTATTGTCTCTACTATAAAGAGCCAACAATGTATTTTCCTCAGTAAAGTTTGATCTTAATGCTGAACATTGCTGGCGAAATACTTGCCTATGACAAAAATCCAACATAAAACTGATTAAATATTCACTTACATTGTATGTTGATGTAATCACTTTGTGTTTATTATCTCTCTGCAGACATGTGGTGGTGCAGCAGAAGGTCTCGGCTGCCTTGGCTCGCCCTGCGGTGGTTTGGGTTGTGTTGGCGAGGACGGAGCACCTCAGTGCGGCGGAAAAGAATGTGGAGGCGTTGTCATGACTTCTCAAACTGCTCTCAAATCAGCCAAAGACCTGGACCAGGAGATTGTGGTAGCGATGCAGGAAGTGGACAAGCTCTCCAGGATGGTGAGTAAATGTGTCAATTTTTCTTATAGCTCAAGATGGATGTGAGCAAATCACTGATTTTCTTTGTGGTCAGGTGTGGGAAGCCAACAACCGCGCAAATGAGGCCAAGGTGAACGCTATGGAGGTGCTGATCAAATCCAACCAGAGCAAAGAGAGAGTGGAGCAGAGCAACGATCAGCTGCGCAACCTCATCAAAGAGATACGAGACCTGCTAACCAGTGAGTACGCCACAAACACAGACTCTCCATATGGTCTACAGGGACATACTTTTACTTTTGAGACTTCTTGTTTTATGGCAGCTCAAATATCATGCATTTATTAGATATTCTGAGCCATAACTCTTACTTTTGAACACCTTTGTAGCTTGAATGATTTATTAACAAAGCCATATTTGTATTTTGGAGTAAATGGATAATGAAATGGATGCAGGCAAATCTTCCAACAAATTACAACTGGACTGCAATTGTCAATGCAATATATCATATGGAGAAATTGACCTTTATCTTAAGTCTATGATATGATCAACATGTAAAATTGATGTGCCTAAATCTATTGGACTAAGCCTATTCAGTCTTTTAATACACTGGTTAATAATTTTGGGTGTTAGCTTTAAGTCTGAAGTTTACCTAAAATGTGTGTTCAAATGTTTAAAAATAACACATAATCCCAATGGGAGTTTGGTAAAAAAAAATAAATTGTACAGTCTTTTCTTAATCACTCTTTAGATTTTCAATATATATAAAAGGTATCCATTAAAGATAACCTTATTGTTTGAGAACTCATGGGAAAAAAGCACCAACAATGTTTTGTTTCTTATGAATCCAGGTGACAAGGCAGATGTTTCAGTGATTGAGGCGGTGGCCAACGAGGTGTTGGCTCTGGAGATGCCGACCTCCACAGAAAAGCTGCAGGAGCTGACGAAGGAGATCCGGGAGAAAGTCGGCACTCTGACCAGCGTGGAGACGATCCTCAGTCAGAGCGCTGAGGACATCCAGCTTGCAGAGACGCTGCTGAAACAGGCCAAGGCTGCCAGGTAACATGCACACTTAAATTTGGATTGGCTGTAAGACATAACACTACAATAAAGACTATTTTCATGTAAAGTGATTTACTGGTGATTCCCAACTTGTTTGTGCCTTTTTTCTTGTAAATCACTAAAAATACTACAGATGATACAGATACTACAAATGTCAACAGACATAAATGAGATACTTTGTGAAATCCCCACATCAGCACTTTCAACTTTTCTCAGCTTGTCTCTAAACGATTTATAAATAAAGTTACGTTACTATAAATAAAACATGCTCAGTGTAAACACAGATTAAGAGTGTTAACAGATACACTATCTGTCCATCAGTGAGGAGGCCTCTAACATGAAGGAGACAGCAGACACAGTGAAGGCAGCCCTGGATGAGACTGAGCGCGCTCAGAGTATCGCCATGGACGCCATCCGACTGGCCCAGAACAACACTAAAGCCACCCTGGACCTGGTGATCACTGTGAGTTTGACCTCTGACCTCCAAGGTTACGATACAGGTTAAAAAAGTTTTTTTAGTTGTTAGCTAGCTTATAGAATCACCATCAGTTTGTAGAGTTTTGGTGTTTTATAAATAAAATCAGACCAGTTTTAGTCTCTATGTGATCGGTGATTCAACTATAAGGATGGTTTTAACCACTGATTGTCAAAACTTATGATGTCCAGCACAATTTGCCAGAACCCAAACTAATTTTAAAGTTACTAAGTCAGAATAACAATCAAAAAAACATGAAGATATTCTCACATTTGAGAAACTCCAACATGCAAAATTTGGAATTTGTAAAAACAAAAAGTCGATTTTAATGACAACCCTGATGTTAACTCGGGAACTTGGAAATAAGTAACACAAAAACAGTTAACATAAGAACAGAGACAAATCAGAATTACAATGTGTGGTATTTATTTGACCATTAACAATATTTGCATCGACAAATAAGGTTCTCTGCACATGTGAGAAAGAGGACAAAGTGGTTGTGCAAAAATAAATGAAATTAATAAAACAAAACTTGGTCTAACTAAACTCTTCTTTGAACATAATCCAAACTGAAGCCCTAACTAACTTATCAACAAAAATACAGTAAGCATGTTGAGTGGAATCGACAAAAGAAAGGTTAAAATATTGCATAAAAAGTTAATTTTGCTTGTCTGAGGTGGAAAAGTTGGTGTATCGATAGGAGCAAAATGCAACAAAGCAAATGGAAACAGACTTGGAGAATTAACCGTGACGTACATGAAGCATGTGACTTAAACGTCACTTAACCTTCAGCTGAAGAGATGAAGACATCAGATCTGTGGAGCGATGAAGAGGCTGCAAGCTTCTTCGCATTAATACATTAAACAAACAGAAATGCCATTTATCTGTCATGTCTTCTATATTATTTTCATTAATTTGAATCACGCCATTACACCCTCTTTTTCTGCAATGGTTTAATGGCCCTTACTGGTGAATTAATGCCACCTACTTTTTATCCTGATATTCGTCATGGTTGGAAACAAGCTTAAATTTTCTTAAAATCTATGCAAAATTTATGCTAAATTTGGACGGAAACTACCTCTTACTGTAAACTCTACAAAAACTGTCCCAAAGACGAACTACAAAACACCAATATCTCACTCACAGAGCAATGTCTTGCTCTAATGAATGGTCTCTATACAACATATTACACAATTAATTTTCTCTCCTTCAAAAGTTGAAGAAACAGTTTTCTAACAAAGCTCCCTACCTTGTGAACTCATGTCTTTAATAGGTAGCTCAGCCAATAAAATGTAGTGACTTTTGATGCCTTGAATTTTATTGGTTTTGAGGCATAAAAAGAAACGTCCATTGTCTGTTTTTTTTGTAACATCTGGCCACAGTTGTCTCTATCAATTTTTTCAAATTCTATACTGAAGTGACAGCCCTCTTTTCTCTGGCTAATTAAAGCTTCATGTGCAGATAAATGAAACAGAACCATTATCTTTTGCTTCATTGTGTGTTTATCAGGTGGAGTCAGAGACGTCCATATCAGAGCTGAAGCTCAGCAACACCACAGGTCGTCTGGTTCAGCTGGAGAGGGAGGTCGGCCTGCTGAGACAGAACAACCTGGAGGTCAACCGCCTGGTGGAAACGTGCAACATGATCACAGACCAGGCCAAACTGAACGCAGAGGAGGCCCAGCAGGTCTTTTACTCATCCTTATGTTTTGATTTAACACATAAAACTCTCACAACATGCTACTATCTGCTGCTGCCATCCCAGCAATGCTTATTCTGTTTGTGTGAAGGAGTTTGACGGGGAGGTGAAAGATAAATTTGAGGACGTGAAGTACCTGGTGGAGGATAAAGGGGAGTCAGTGTTGAAGGCAAGGAGGAAAGCGGACGAACTTCAGCAGGAGGCCAAAGAGCTGCTCGCCCAGAGCAGCAGCAAGCTGCAGAGACTCGGAGGTAGTTAAATAAGTTTTGCATTTTTCAGTATGCTTTGTGCATTCCCAGATTATTAACCATGTATTTCTGAGATGTTAGAGGTGATGTTAGAGCTCCACAGTTACGAAGCACATGCACACACCCACACTGCGTTTGAATCCTCTATTGGCAAATTTGTGTGCCTTGTTTCCTCGTTGTGCACGGTTTAACAACTGATAACACTGTACAGTAATGTGCAGCAGTAAAACCGTGCATGTGTGCGCTATAAAAAGGGTCTGAAACAAGTGCCCCAGCAGGCTTCATTTACTGTGTTTGTGCGTGCGCTGGCACACAAGCGAGCGTACGTGTGTTAAAAGGGATGCATGCGTTCATGCATGCATGTGTGACATATTGAGGACATTTAAATGCAGTGAAAGAAACGACCTGAGGGTGGACAAAAGGGAGAAGTGGTAGTAGCGTGTTAGGCCTCATTTACGTCGTGATGTTCAAAGGGTATGCAGTCTGGTCATACACTCACACACACATGCACATTGTATATGTATGTGTTGTTGTTTGAACACTGCAAATTGTACCTAGATTCAGTAAATTCCTAACTTACTTATTTTAAAGCTCCTTAAATTAATTTCTTTCCATGTTAACATATTAAATTCAACAGTTCTCTTTATGTGCTTCTCTCCAACACACACATGCGCTGTTGCTGCAGCTGTGTTGTATGCGCCTGGACGCAGCAGTCTAAAGTACCATCATATGATGGATTTTAGAAACGAACTGTATCACCTAGAGTTTTGTATTTACAAAGTACAGAATTCAAATAGAAAGTTATAAGGAGCAGGGCCAATGCTGTCATTGTCAAAATCCTGAAACGTCACCACAAACGGCTGAGAACACAAGAGGTGTGCACTGTGCTGGAATGACTTTTTCAGTACAATAACCTTCCTAATCTTGGCAACCACATTGCTCTTCAACAGAGAGGCAAAAGATTATGGTGAATCAGAAATAAAAGTGGCCTACTCATAAACAAGATCATGTCCTCAAAACAGGCCAGCTAAGGCGCACACAGTTTAATACCCACAAGCACATCCACAACATCCAACAGGTGCTCAGCGACGACCTGTCCCCGAAATGATAACAGCGTTTTAAAACCAAATCCACTGAAAAAGCATTTGTAAAGTTACTCATCTATTTGAAAGGCATCCGACGAGCCTGCATTGAGCGAAATCTTTGACAATGTCCTCAGTAATCCAAAACAATCTTATTTGGGAGCTTTGCGACCCTCTCCTCCTGTTCTTTTCTCTCCTGTCTCTTCTTGAAACTACTTTTATGTTTGAATAGATTGGGCAGCCAAGCACATATTACCCAGCAATCATAACTTCATATGCGGCACGAATACCAAAGCAAATAAGACTAAATTCATTCTGTGGAATCCATTTTTTAAACCTCCCTGTATACCTTATAGCCTACTGCTTGCTACAGACTTTTGAAGGTAAAACTACTGACTGCAGTCATTAGTTTTAACCACAAAGGTCTGTGGTAATTGTGGAAATGCACATTTGAGTGAATATATACCACCTGATCTCCTTTGATATAAACAGTAGAAGGTGAGCCAGGTGTCTACTGTTACATGCTGCCTATAGACGCATTTTTACCACGTAACTCACAAAGTCCTGCTCGTAACCTGGCAGGGCCGCTCACGTCATGGGCCCCCTGTTCAGTGCGGGCCCTAGTGCAGCTGCACTGTCTATACCTACGCCCTGCTCCAAATTCACCTACAATTGGGAGATCCCACAAAAAACATAATCTCAGAAGAACGATCTGCCCTGCACAGGTGAACAAGGATATATACAGTATATATATAGATATGCATAATGTTGAATGTGTTGTTTTTTACTCATTAAACTTCTGGGAGCTTTTATTTTTTGAATATGCAGATCAAATACTTTTATTAGCTTCGCTTCAGTGTTTATATCAGGAAAAACCAACATAATCTTTCCTCAAACTCACACCTATTCTACCTTTACTTTACAATGTTACCATTGGCTGCTATAGAGTAATATACATATAGATATAAGCTTTTTGCTGATAAATCAGTATTGGTGTATTTGTTGGAAAATAAATAAGAATATAACTATAAAATAACATTTAAGGTCATTTAAAAGCAGTGTCTTCATTATGTAGTTTGTCCTCCAGAGAGTGCTGACAAGTTTATTTTTTAACTGTAAAATGTTTCTCACAAATCACAATTCTTAAAAAAACTAATCTAATGGATCCATTTCAAGATTGTTTATGTTTTTAATTAACACTATTGGCCGATTTACCGTATTTACCGATTTACCGTAAGACTTTCCAAAATATCTATGTCAGTATTGGTCTAGCTATAGCTGTAATGATCTATTTTCTCAACTTGATTGATATTATATATTATTTATACACAACAAAGTTAATTTAGAAAACAAGGAAAATAAAGTTAAATCAGAAGTTTAAAGAAAGCATATATACAGATAACCACGTCCTATAGACACACATAGAACACAGACAAAATATAGGGATCATCATACTGTAGTTTAGAACTACAACTAACAATTATTTATTAATAAAATAAAAGGAAATAGCAAAAAATAAAGCGCATCACAGTTTTCTTGGCCCGAGACAAAGTAATTCAAACTGCAGAAAACAAGCATATATTAGCTTTTTACTTAAAATAATTTTATTAACAATTAATCAATTAAGAGAATTGTGGCAGATTAATCTTATGTAATCATCTAAGCTCTTATGTAGTTCTGTCAAAAAGGGAAAGTACACCAAGGTGTTTTAAAAAGAAGTTAAAAATAAAATCAGATGAGTAAAAAACCTGATTAAATAAATAAATATGTATAATTGAAATAACACAACGGTCATATAATCCCATCACAGAGATACGTCTTATAAGTGCTTTCTTCTCGCTCTTTATCTCCTGTGTTTTCAGAGTTGGAGAGCTCCTACCAGTCCAACCAGCGCATCCTGGAGGCCAAAGCTGCAGAGCTGGCTGAATTGGAGCGAACCGTCCGCCGGGTCCTGGAGGAGATCAGCCACAAAGTGACGCTATACAGCACCTGTCTGTGATGATCACCTGGACACTCCAGCACCTCAAACTCTTTACTGTTCTCAAGTTTACTGGCTGGGATTTTTAATGGTGCCAAATGTTTTAAAGCTTTACAGAACACACTGCTCCCAGATGATTCCCCGAGGATTTTATAGCTATTAGGACCAAACACCGTCAGTGCCAAAAGTTTTGTGTATTGTCTTTGAGCCAACACTTTTACACCAACAACTTTTTAAGTATATTACACAGCTGCGCCAAAAAGTGTTGTAACAATGGAGACAAGTTTTATTAAAGCTGCCAAAGACTATAAAAAGAATTGAAGTAACGAGGAAACCACTAAATGCCATTGTGACCTCAGTGCTCGAAACCAAGAATGTGTAGAGAACGTACAACTCAGCTATATAAGATGCTACAATCTGTGTATTTAAATATATTTGAACATATGAGAGAAATATTAAAGACTTTGATGTACTTAATAAGCCCAAAGCTATGAAACATTATGTGGAATGTGAATGTTCTCTGACTACAGACAAATATTAAATTTTGATTTGAAAATGAAGTTAACTGAAGCATCCGGTTGGTCTTTTCTTCTTGGTGGATGGTAGAAAACAAAAAATTCTTTTCACATTTCCCCAGGGTATGTGTAATACTTAATTATGATTTCATGAAATTACACCTGCATTAATCAATATTTTTATGTTGCAATCAAATGACCTCATAATCTGACAATTAACACCAAATTCTTCAGCACTACAGAGCTTTTTAACATCTTTTAGCTCTCATCAACACCTCATATGCATCCAAAGATCTCTATTAAACTTGCTACGCACTACATCATGGTGCACGTTGGTTTTCTCGCCCTCAGTTGTCAAAAATATTAGTTTTTGGGCCTCTTTAATAGCAGCTTGATTCAGAACCAATTTCACAAATGAACAATTCCTTATAAAGAGAGAGAAGAAGTACAGATATGGTGAAGTTGAGAAAGAAGCCGTTGATGTTTTCAGGCTCTTGGCTAAACTGTGTAAATGATATATAAGGTATAAAACATTGATTATTAATCAGTATTTAAATAAAACCTCAAAATGTATCCCAACCACATAAACGCACAGGGGGAAAAAATGGAATCTTGTGTCTTTTGCAGAAGTGCTTACTAACACAGATTTTTACTAACTTACTTAATTTTGTAGCAATACTACAGTGTAGAAAAGTGTTAGCATCAAAATATACTACAAAAAGTACTCATTATGCAGAATGTCTCTTTTCAGAATAATGTATATTATTAATGATGCATTAATGTGTTCATCACTAATGTTGCAGCTGTTAAAGGGGGAGCTAATTATTAACAATTAATATTACATTATATACTGCTGTGTAGCTGTAGTAACTGTAGTAAATACATGTATTGGGAGTAAAAGGTACAATCCGTCTGTCTGATACCTCCTGAAGTACCTCAAAATTGTACTTAAGTACACGGCTGGCCTGCAGACAGCGTTGTCTTGTGTTGACAACGATGAAGGGTTGATGATGCTGAACACTTATACAGAAAATGTTCATGAACTCCCTTAAAATGCAACAGGTGTGTTAAAAACGATCAAGTCCTTCAAGCACAGGGGGAATGCAAGCCGAGATATTTTTAACCTTTAACAAAGACAACCTTATTTTCAAGAACAGAAAAACATATTTTTATTTGTATTATTTGGCATTCAGAAGAATATTTGTTCCTGTTAAAATAGAGCATCCTCCATGAAATACAAATTCATCCAATATCAATACAAAAAGATGACAGTATCCTACAACACAGGCTTAACTCCTACAGCACTCACAACAGAAGGACTTCATCTGGTCATCAATAAGTTTCACCTGTTTTTATACGATATATGCTAATGTATTGTTATTACTTGTGGTACTATAGGATCTCAATACAGACATTTTAAGTCCACAGGACTGATTCCAAACTTTCAACTCTGGAAAGGTGTCAAACAGTTTGATGGTTGTTGCACTTCAAACAGCACAGCGATAGCAGCAACGTTTGTGTGGATTCTTGTTTACAATACTCACACAATGGTTACACAGACATGGGGATTTAAACGCCAATGCTGACACTGATATTGTTGTTGTTTTTTTTAAAAATACGTCAAGAACGACAGTAATTTAACATTGTTTTCTTAGTTGTATTCTTGGGAGCAAAACCTGCAAAACTACTGAAATGTGACAACTGAAAGGCATCTTTAATCAAATCGTCTGATGAATATTAGCAGCTCGTTAAGGCAGGGTGAGGGAGGTTCAACAGACTACACTGACGCTGTTGTGGAAAAATCCTCAAACAACACACTGGAGTTATCTCCGTTTTCAGAAATGTTTTGTAAAAAATAGACGGAGCTGTGGTCAGAGAGGAAACCTCAGATATGAATCTAAAATATTGACCCCTTTTCATTGGTCAAACTCAAATACCCTTTACAGCTTTTAAGCTCCAAAACAAAACAAGTACAACTTTTAAGACTGTGCAAGTGCTTAGTGGATCTTGTTTTTTTTTTTTTTTCCTGGAACTCATGGGGGTAACGGGTCGAGACGGCTCCTGTGTGCACAAACCCTCAGTTTCTGGGTCTACTCCCTGGTGCGGGGGGTATGTGGTGGAGGAGCTCCTTCCATAGGGGCTGAGCTGGGAACCGAGAGCAGCTGGCCTGCGTGCATGCGTTCGTTGACGCGCAGCTGACACCCGTCCTGTAACATGCGTAGAGCTATCTTGGCAATGTTGCGTGAATCATCCAGCCCAGAGTGAGGACGACCTTCATACTTCAGACCCAACTTCTCCAACATGGTGCTCAGCTTCGTCTGTGTGCGGGGGACCTGGTGGAGGAAAATGACTGGTTGGTGGAGTTTCTAATGGGACTTTTTGAAGGAACCTTTAAATGTTACATCTGCATTTAACAACAGCTCAACAATTGGAACAAATCTGTTAATTTTAGATTGGTTATAATTTAAATATATAAAGAAAAATATAAAGAAAAAATGTGGATTAACATACTGACACTGTGCTAAATGAAATTTGTCAAAATATTATCACTGACCTGACCTTTACAGAGTAGTGCCCAAAATAAGATATCACATAGTGTGTCTAACTTGCTACAGAAACTGTATGACAACAATAAATATCTGTCCAAATCAATGTATATTCTTAAGGACATTTATGAATGCGGGTTTACATGTTTACAGCTCAATTGTGAAGAGATTAACACACAATATATTAAATCAAGAATATGGATCATCAGGATTGGCATGATTAGGTTAATAATTACTCTGTGTATATGAACAGTATATTGCTTGAGAGTGTCTTTTTTTTTTTTGCGGTAGTGAACAAATCTGTTCACATGAGAAATTTAAGTGACCATTTCCCAAGACTGTGTGTACAACACGTTAGTTTGCCTTAGTTCTGATGATGAGGGAAAAAGATTTAACAATGCAAATGGATTCAACACTAAAACATCAAGGAGTAACTATGTTCATATACCTCCTTGGTGGGGAATAAATAAAAATCTATAAAAACAAAAAAACAACCCAAACCTTGTAGAAGTTCCCGTATGATTTTCTTATGTTAATCCACTTCTTTGCAAAATGAGGATATCTGATCCGGCTGATCCGGCACTGGATGTTGAGGAACTTGCTCATGTCCCAGGCCCTGAAAAAGATGGAAAACTCAAGCATCATCACGATTCCTAAGCTAAATAAAATTCTGCAGCATTACTGAATTCAAACATCTTACCCATCAGTGAGGATGGCGTATTTGTACTTTGTCCCGAGCTCCCTCTCCTGAAGCCAATCTACGACCCGCTGAAGAACTTCAGGAAACGGGTCTGCGTCATCGACCATTTTCTGCTCAACAAAACACCAAAATTTGAGTCATGTACACAAAAACTCCTGATCATAGGAATATTACTTTGATATCAAACAAGACACTTTGATATAATTGAGCTCAACCAACCTGTGTTATCCCGGTTAACTTCACACAAAAGTCTGAAAGCTGTGGGTTCAGCTCTGGTTTTACATATTCCTGAAAGGTGTCCACCTGAAAAATAAACAGGAAAAACAAAATCCATAAATACAAAACTCACCCTGCAGGTTAGAAACTGAACCGTCCTTCATCACAAACTCAACTCACAATTTCTAAAGTGTGCGTGTTGATGAGAACCATGGGGAACTCAATGATTTCATGATGGAAGTCTGCAGGATTATCCTCCTCACACGTTGCTTCAAAGTCCACCACACAGATGTAGTCGTAGTAGGTGTCAGTCGGTCCTCCCTCAGCGGCAGACTGCATCAGCTTCTGCTTCTTATAGTGGCTCTTCAACCTCTTCTTCATCACATCCTTTACACCTCTTTACAAACAAAGACAATAGGGTTTAGGAAACATTTTTTTCTATGTTGTGAAGTTCAGTGGCTTTCGATACTAGCGGTAAAATTGTTTATGAACTGAGCTTGAGATTTCTGCATGTAAATTTAATTTGATTTCAAGCAGGAATTTGGTGTAAGCGTTTTTCAAACATATACCAAACGGTGCTGTAGATGCTTTTAAACTGTGTGTGTTCAGTGTAATATGGCCATTATTACCTTGTGTCAAGCCGCAGCTCTGCTAACTTGATCCGAAGCTCCTCCTTGGACATGCGGTTGATGTGTCCATTAGCCAAAGCGATCTCTTTGTACACCGGATGACTGAAGTCACTGTTTGACTGAGACGGGGACACCTGAGTATCAGATTCTCCAGCAGGACATATCCTGCTGCAAGGTTTTGCCTGGAAAGGAATTATGTCACAAAATGTGTCACAGAAGCATAACATACATTAACGAAGTTATAGATCTGGTTGGTTTATAGAAAGAGATGTCATAGTGAAGTGCAAAAATGAGTCAGCCTTGTAAAGTCACTCAATATTAGTGATGCAAGATATGGATTCCCCACCGATCCGATAACCGATCATTTCTTCATATTTTTGTAAATTAATCATTAGTCATTTTTACACACCTGGTGGTAAGAAAGGCTAAGATTTCATGTAAAGCAAGATTTATAATTTAATTTTTCATGACTGACATACCCAAATCTAACAGACATCAATTTTGTTAACACAATAACAACAACAGTTCTGACTCTTTAAATATAAAATTAAAAATAAAAAGTATGGCTTTCATAAAACATAAAGCCTACAAAGTCAAATTTTGCATAAGAATTCAAAATAAATCAAATGGACTGACATAAGATGTCAAATCATACATCTCAAAGTATTAAACAAAACTAAAAAGTACATCCCTCAGTAATTGGCTCTATCCAGGCACAGCAATGCGACATGAGTGCGACAACAGCAGCTACGCACGTTAAAGCATTGTTTGATTGGCTAAATTATTGGCCAACATTTAATTTTCCCATATGATTCTGATAATGAAAATATGTCCAATATCTGCCGATAATTTATTAGATCGATAATTATCATGCATCCCTTCTCAATATCTTTCTTCACTTTGGTTTACAGACGGGCAACAAATTCAAGAAAAAACAAAGTGTCTTAAAAGTGTCCTAAAGTGTCTTATTAAAGGGGTGTATTAAGGCGCTTTCAGAACAGCTTGAGTGCTCATCGGCAGAGATTTTAAAAGCCCCTTCTGGCGGTATGAACATCGTTCTTTCAAAAAACATTACCTGTTTTGATGATGGTGGTAAAGAGTCTAACAAAATGCTGCAATTTTAAGAAGATCATGTGACTTTGAGGGCCCTAATATGTTATTCACACCATTTTCATAAACATCAAACCATTCAGTGCATTAAAACATCTGGATACATCATGTTACGCATCTGTATATTGACAAGAACTTAAGAGAACTATACAAATACCTTTCTTTTATTTTTACACAACTCATTAGTGGGCATTATGTTTCAAGAGCTATATGGTGCAGGATGAATGAAGCCACTTCTGCTATTGTTTAGGTCATAAGAAGATGGAGTAGTTGCTATGAAAGATTATGTCAAAATAACCAGTTTTCTTTTATTTAGTAATAGCACTCTTTTGATCCATCAATCCGAACGGAAAATTATCTTTTATTAATTCAACTTTTCTACCAACTCCTGTCCTGTCATGTCCAATGCAGGGAACGGGATAATAAGAATAATAACAGCTTTATTTATATAAGTTAGCACCTTTCAAAACAAAGAGCTCAACAATAAAAAACGAATCTTAATGCAAATAAAATATAAAACAAGATTTAAAACAGGAATGAATGTGTATTTTTCTGGGTAATGTTTTGTTTTGTTTATCCCCCAGCAAAAATTAATCAGTGAACATTCAATGACGAGGAAAAAAGTAGAACATGATTAACTTAGTTTACTGCGCAGGTGATTATAGAAATTGGACTAAAACATGCTAAAACCCTGATGGCTATTCAATTATAATAAAAATAGATAAAAATAAAAATAAGAAAATGGCAGCTTTTATAGCCGTTTCCTCTTAACGTTGGAACGTTTTTGGAAAATTAACTCCAGTTTAGTAAATTAGGTTTTAAACATTAAGGTATTAAATATTTTGTGTTTTCCGTTTCCAGACTTCAGTAAGTTAATAACGTTACAGCATATCTAACGTTATGGTTAATGTTACAGCAAATCTAACGTTATGTTAACGTTACAGCAAATCTAACGTTATGGTTAATGTTACAGCAAATCTAACGTTATGGTTAATGTTACAGCATATCTAACGTTATGGTTAATGTTACAGCAAATCTAACGTTACGGTTAATGTTACAGCAAATCTAACGTTATGTTAACGTTAAAGCAAATCTAACGTTATGGTTAATGTTACAGCAAATCTAACGTTACGGTTAATGTTACAGCAAATCTAACGTTATGTTAACGTTAAAGCAAATCTAACGTTATGGTTAATGTTACAGCAAATCTAACGTTACGGTTAATGTTACAGCAAATCTAACGTTATGTTAACGTTAAAGCAAATCTAACGTTATGGTTAATGTTACAACATATCTAACGTTATGGTTAATGTTACAGCATATCTAACGTTATGGTTAACGTTACAGCAAATCTAACGTTATGGTTAATGTTACAACATATCTAACGTTATGGTTAATGTTACAACATATCTAACGTTATGTTAACGTTACAGCATATCTAACGTTATGGTTAATGTTAAAGCATATCTAACGTTATGTTAATGTTACAACATATCTAACGTTATGTTAACGTTACAGCATATCTAACGTTATGGTTAATGTTACAGCATATCTAACGTTATGGTTAACGTTAAAGCATATCTAACGTTAAGGTTAACGTTACAACATATCTAACGTTATGTTAACGTTAAAGCATATCTAACGTTAAGGTTAATGTTACAACATATCTAACGTTATGTTAACGTTAAAGCATATCTAACGTTAAGGTTAATGTTACAACATATCTAACGTTATGGTTAATGTTACAGCATATCTAACGTTATGTTAACGTTAAAGCATATCTAACGTTAAGGTTAATGTTACAACATATCTAACGTTATGGTTAACGTTAAAGCATATCTAACGTTAAGGTTAATGTTACAACATATCTAACGTTATGGTTAACGTTAAAGCATATCTAACGTTAAGGTTAATGTTACAACATATCTAACGTTATGGTTAATGTTACAGCATATCTAACGTTATGTTAACGTTAAAGCATATCTAACGTTATGGTTAACGTTAAAGCATATCTAACGTTATGGTTAACGTTACAACATATCTAACGTTATGGTTAATGTTACAACATATCTAACGTTATGGTTAATGTTACAGCATATCTAACGTTATGGTTAATGTTACAACATATCTAACGTTATGTTAATGTTACAGCATATCTAACGTTATGGTTAATGTTACAACATATCTAACGTTATGGTTAATGTTACAGCATATCTAACGTTATGGTTAATGTTACAACATATCTAACGTTATGTTAATGTTACAACATATCTAACGTTATGGTTAACGTTAAAGCATATCTAACGTTATGGTTAACGTTACAACATATCTAACGTTATGGTTAATGTTACAACATATCTAACGTTATGTTAACGTTACAGCATATCTAACGTTATGTTAACGTTAAAGAAGTCCCACCAACCTTTTCATCTTCTCTCATATTCAGGTTAG
>NC_060165.1:19926953-19968519 GCF_021292245.1 Micropterus dolomieu | reverse complement strand
CTAACGTTATGGTTAATGTTACAACATATCTAACGTTATGGTTAATGTTACAACATATCTAACGTTATGGTTAATGTTACAACATATCTAACGTTATGTTAATGTTACAGCATATTTAACGTTATGGTTAATGTTACAGCATATCTAACGTTATGTTAATGTTACAGCATATCTAACGTTATGGTTAATGTTACAACATATCTAACGTTATGGTTAATGTTACAACATATCTAACGTTATGGTTAATGTTACAACATATCTAACGTTATGTTAATGTTACAGCATATCTAACGTTATGG
Source organism: Micropterus dolomieu (assembly GCF_021292245.1). NCBI lineage: Eukaryota > Metazoa > Chordata > Actinopteri > Centrarchiformes > Centrarchidae > Micropterus > Micropterus dolomieu. Next base: position 19,968,220 of record NC_060165.1, on the reverse strand, counting down.
TTAATGTTACAGCATATCTAACGTTATGTTAATGTTACAACATATCTAACGTTATGTTAATGTTACAGCATATCTAACGTTATGGTTAATGTTACAACATATCTAACGTTATGTTAACGTTACAGCATATCTAACGTTATGTTAATGTTACAGCATATCTAACGTTATGGTTAATGTTACAGCATATCTAACGTTATGTTAACGTTACAGCATATCTAACGTTATGTTAATGTTACAGCATATTTAACGTTATGTTAACGTTACAGCATATCTAACGTTATGTTAACGTTACAGCATATCTAACGTTATGGTTAATGTTACAGCATATCTAACGTTATGGTTAATGTTACAGCATATCTAACGTTATGTTAACGTTACAGCATATCTAACGTTATGTTAACGTTAAAGAAGTCCCACCAACCTTTTCATCTTCTCTCATATTCAGGTTAGACATCTTCACATTGACGTCCTCGGCGTGAAGGTTCTCCTTGTGCTCATCCATTTGTGTAAGTTAATCCAGAAACTAGTCTTGCAATTTAAAAAAAAAACTAAACCTAACGTTAATTTTAATTTATGTAAATACTGTACTGTTAGCGGTCTTGCTAGCTACACTTGCTAACAGGATAGCCAACATTCCTGTGTGACTTCTTCTTCGCGCTTGTCTACTTTGAAGCCGCCGAGTAAGATGTTAATTCGTAGAGTTATTATTATTATTACATATGTCAAAATTAAAAAGTAACAACACGTTTGGTCGACAACGTTGCTATTTTAGCGCCAGTTGCAGCTCTCCGAAGGAAGCAACATTCATTTCTTTACGGTGAACAGTTATGACGACTTCCGCTTTGCGCCAAAACAACATGACGCTCTCTGCCGCCATCTTGTGTTGTGGATGATCCAAAACAAACGTCAAATCCTGGACATGGTCTCTGATTATTATTATTATATACTGTATTATAATACTACAGTACCTCTCTTTTGATTTATTTATGTATTTCATAAGCATTTGTAAAAAAAAAAAAAAAAAAAAAAAAGTTCTGAAAAATAGCTTTCAACATAAAATGTTGACTAACAAATAAAAATGCTTTGTGGAAGGTTTTGTTTTTGGTTTTTTTTTTGCTCATTAAGAAAACATGACCCTGTGCTGCAGGATAAGCGGTTAACGATGGATGGTTGGAAGAAAACATGCAATGCAATGTGAATATAGAAGAAACACAGGTGCACTGTCCAAACAAAATGATTACTGCATTGTATTCAATTATATTTTATATTTTGATTTGTCACATGCTACCTGAAGTTTGTGTTTCCCTTGAATTGGTGCCGACAATTTCTCCAGAATGCAGGAAATTATTGTGTTCTCGTGTTGCTAAAATTGTGTATTGTCACACCCCTGATCTGAGCCCTTATATCCCAGCCACTTTTCAACACAAAGTGACGTCCTCGATGTATTAAAGTTCTTTCTCAAATATATAAAATGTTGATATGTCATATTTAAATTTTTTGTTTTCCTTATGCTTGTTTGTCCTATTCTCCAGTTCATTTATCCATCCATCGTCAACCGCTTATCCTGCATAATGTTACAGGGTTCGCGGGGGGCTGGAGCCAATCCCAGCTTACATCGGGCAAAAGTCGGGGTACACATAGACAAATGTTTGATAAATGTTTGATAAAATATTACTATGATTCAGTTTCATTTCAAGTACATTGGACATGGGAATACCAAATAAGTAACATATTGATTTGTGTTCATACCGTGTATATTTATAAACCCAAACATCACGAATGCAACACTGTATTTGCAGACATATTCTTGTGTTTACAGAGGTAGAATTAGATTTATCAACATTAGTAATATAGTGGCTATAGGTTATGAATCAGATAGATGATACATATTAAAAATAACCTGTAAATGTACCTGTTAAATATTTAACAACCTAAGTAAAATATGTAGCCTAATATAAAAATTCACCTGATAATTATTCCATTAAAAGGGTGAACAAAACACATCAAGACAAGCAGGATACACAAGATATATCCTGTTTTTTTATGTTCACTGTTGGTCATTTTTTTTGTCTACTATTTTCCTTTTATCTGCTAAGGTAATCATATTTACATGTCAAATTGTGAAACTAATCTTTTACACTTTTTTAAACCAAACCTAGGTGGCAGTCTCTCACCACATTTTTCTGTGCTCTGCATATAATGAACAGTATACTGTACATACCTACAGTAAATGAATTTACAGTTCTCAGTAGCCTGCAGATATTTGAACCTAACCTGGCCCGGTGGCGGAGTGAGCCATGCCTTTGTAACGAATATTAACTCTGGCAGAAACAGAGCACTGTTCAGGGCAAAGAGCAGGAGGAAAGAAAAGGAGCTAAGCACCGACTGAATTATGAAACTGAGGTCGGCAAAACTGGATGAATGATTTATGATCCACAAAAAAGCCAGGATCATGCATCAGTGTGGCTGATATGCTTCTGGGATGTGAAAGTCTTAGTTATGTTTTGATGTTCGGCTCTCAAATCAAAAATGTCTTTTTCAATGGAGATCATTCGAAAACCACTTGACATTCATTTCAAGATGCGTCTGTAAATCCTTCAGGACTACATTAATTTCCCGTCAGTCATCTGTCATTGCCTCTCTTATCTCGGTACTCTGTTGCAACTCAAAGTCCTCGATTCAAAATTTTTACATAAGTAAAAGTATAAAAAGGATTAGCATCAAAATATACTTAAAGTAATAAAACTATAAGTGCTCATTATGCTGAATGGCCTATTTTAGAGTAATGCATATGATATTATTGTATATCAGGTCTATGTATCACTGTAATGTTGCAACTACTACTACTGTGTAGTTTAATCTTTATTAAATATCATGTCTTTGTTGATGATATTTCACATTAATATTCTGAATATGTAAAGTAAGTTATAACTACTATGTTGTGAAAATTTGTAAATGGAGGTTAAAAGTACATTTTCCTCAGAAATGTAGTGGAGTAGACATAACAAGTAACATAAAATGGAAGCGCAAGTACCACAAAATGGTACTTAAGCACAGTATTTACTTGAGTTATGTACTTATGTCTTAAAATTTTTAATTTTTATTAGATTTTTTTGGCAAAATATAATAGAAGTGGATTGAGTTGTACCTGATTTCATTTTCAGTAGTACATCTTTTCTACCGCATTTGGAAATAGACAATAAAAAAGATCCTGGATTTTATGTATCCATAAACTTACCTCAATAAATGACTATACCTACTCATAAAGCTTATAAAAACTGAAGTGAAACGAACATGGCAGCTAGCCAATAACTGTATTATAGATGCCACTAAATGTTTTCATTAACACAGTCTGGGTTGTTCTGTCAAGTCCAAAAGGTGGACAAGGAAATTCATTCCATGTCCTTGGGATATTTTTAGTACCTGGATATCCTCTTCATTTCCATACTAACCACATCTGACAACAAAGACACTGTGCCCATCACCATCCATCAATACACAGTGTGCTTTGCTTTTCACGCTATGTCAACAACTCAATCTGCCCGATCCTCATCTCTAACATGCCTGGTTAAAAAGTGTTCATTATTGTTTATATAGACATTTTGGGAAATATGTGTATTCATTTTCTTGCTGACATGTAGTGTCAGATAAGAAGATGGATAGCACTCATTCACCTGTCTGTTAAGCTAGAGCCAGGAGCTGGTTAGCTTAGCATAAAGACTGGAAACAGTGGGGTGCAGCTATCTACAAATGTCTAGAAGCAGCACCTCCAAAGCTCATTAAATAGTTTGTTGTGGTTCAACTATGTAAAGCAACTTGTGACTTTGGTTTGTGCTGTATAAATAAAGTTTATCGTTATTAAAATGTATATATTTCATTTATTAAACAGTGTATAACTGATGTTGTTTGATAGGAGGTTTAGTGCTGGAGGCTGGAGTATTTGATAGCCGGGCACAGTGTCACATGACTCCAGGAAGTGACCACACCAAGAAATAGTCCAGCACAGAATCCACCATAACCCCACAACATGTCGTGTTTTACACATTGAGGGTTTTGTATGGATTACAGAATCAAATTAGTGAAATTTAGAGATGATGGTAGGCAGATTTTGTTACCTTTTAGAAGAGCCAGGCTAGCTGTTTATGCTAAGCTAAGTTCCTGGCTGTAGACAGACATGAAAGTGGTATTGATCTTATGTGTGAAGAACAATTTAGGAAATGTGGTCTGAATGTGGACATTATGAAAGCACATAGCAAATAACTCCTGGAGTTCTGAACACTGAAACACTAAACTGTCTAATAAGGTCTTTTAAACACTATAAAACACTTGGTGGTTTTTCCCTACACCACCACATCACATTGCAGCTGCTGGTGGGTGTTTGTCAAAGTAATTTACACCCATACACCCATGTGTGTGTGAATTCCTTATGACGCATGCAGAGTGGTTTGATCCATGTCCTCACATCAGACTCTCACACTCTGAAGCTTAATGTATAATGGATGTGGTGTCAATAAAAAAAAAGGACCACTAGGAAACAAATTCAGGAGAAATCTTAGAAAAACAAAGATTTATTCTCTCATTTGAAAAAAAATAATGTCGTGGAAAACCCATAAACCAGTAAGTAATTCACATAGAAGAGACCGAAATATTAAAATATACATTATGGACTTACAAATACAGCTTTGGAGAGGAGGTGCATGTCTCTAGAGATAGACAAGGTGTATGAGCTAGGGACTAGAAAACAAAAAAGAACAAAACTCTAATTTTAGTGTTAATCAGAAAGGCTAAAGGTGCCATATTTGGCTTTTGTAGGGATGCAAACAGAAGTTACACAGTAAAAGGAATAAGCTGCATTGCAAAGGCATCAGTCCCACTTCATCCCCCTCATCATCACAGTGATACAGGGTTAAGAAGCTTGGAGCTACATTGTTCAGTTTCGTCTGTCCAACCTGTAATGCTGCATTCATGTCAAATGGAAAAAACTGTTGCTTTGGTATTGATATTACTACTTTTTAAATGGTAAATTCTGCTTGGGAACGTGGCAAGGGACCTGATTATTCTCGGTTACTGACATTTCAGTATTTTAGTTGAAAAACAGAGATATGGCAGGGCAGGACTTTCTGTGCTAGTTTCAGACATCAGGTATGTCACTTCCCAGCTGTGCAAGAGTCAAGTGTGGAAAAGACTGAAAGGAATTATTATTAGAAATTCAAATGTAGTAGCAGTAATCGCCCACGGTCTCTCCGTGGCTTAAAACAAGTTTCAACAGGTGGGAATCCGTTTCAAGTTAAGACTTTGAACTGTCAGAAAATCGCTGCTGTTATTCTCACCGGACATGAACGCAGTGCAACATCAAAGGCTTCAAACAAAAGTCAATTTGTTCGGTTCACCTCCTAAAAAGGCAGTTCAATAAAATCAGGATCTTTCAGGATCAGTCAAATAGGCATGCTTTTAGAGCTTCTCTCTAATCGTCCAGGCCTTCCTCACAGTTTACATGCTAGCTGGTCGATGCTAAAGCTGCAGTCTTTGGAACTGAGTATAGCACGTCAACTCACGGACCAAGTTTATTTCTCAAATAGCTGTGAGAAGCAACTGTTATCCAACAAACATAAAACGGATTTTACATGACGAAAAACCCCAAAGCGTTAAATTAAGAAGACAGGAGGCAGTTTATAAGCTTTTCCTTTAAAAAGAATAGTTTTGGGACATTTTTGGAAATATGCTTATAAGCTGTCTTGCAAAGAGTTAGATGAGAAGATCAGTACCACTCTCACATTTGGAAAATATGAAGCCAGTGCGCGGTTAACTTAGCTTAGCTCAAAGATAGGAAACAAAGGGGTGCAATGCCTCTATCCAAGAATTAGTTGTTCACACATAACCCCCATACATGCACATGGTTTTTGAATAGATTAAACAATATATATATATATTGTGTTAATTAGTAATCTTTACAGGTGCTAGTAGGTGGATTTTGATACCTTAGAACCAGGCTAGCTGCTTCCCCTTGTTTGCACATGTTATGCTAAGCTAAGCTATGCTAAGCTAATCGTCTCCTTCCTCTAGCTTCATATTTACTGTACAGAAAATGACTAGCGTCAATCTTGTCACCTTACTTTCACCAAGAAAGCGAATATTTCACAAAATGTAAAACAATGTCTTAAGAAAGACAATAGAGACACACAAAAGCAGGCGTACTCAGACACACAAACACACCCACACAGTTTAAAACAACAGCTTCAAAAAAACGTCCTTTTGAATGAGACGATGACGAGAAAAACATCACATAAATACAGAAACAGTTAAGTACAGACACACGGTACAAATCAACCTTTAGGTGGATGTGTCTTTGTGTTGTCACAGCTGGCCGGCTGGTGTACAAGGAGGCGAACTGTGCGGGTTCACGACTGATCGACTGGCCCAGTACTGCCAGGAAATGTTAGTTTAGAGGTGTGAGGTGCTGCTGTAACAGATACACTTCCCTTTAAGGAGAGGAAATAACCACTGTATTTCCCCGCCCTCAATAAAGGGCCCACTCCTCTTATATTTAGATGTTAGTGTCTGTTCTGACAGATGAGAGGGGGCATCTGATCAATTCCAGCTGATTCATCTCTTTTTGGTCTGATGTAGTGATACACTGTTGTGTCAAGTTTGTGCCACCTTTATATGTTTCAGCCTTGTAGACAGCACATTATTAGAGTGTTGTCACAGTTCTGGTCAGTTGTGATAACTTATTGTCAGCTTACATCTGTGAGTGATGTTTGTAGTAACCACTGTGGAGATGATTTCTGGGAAATGCTTTGTGTGGAACCCCACATTTAGACATGCAAAGCCATAAATCAAGTCACCACGAAGCCTTAATATCACCGGGGAACTAGGGCTGGTGTAAGGCTACATGTAAACTCCTCCCCGGTCCCCTTACGGAGACCCGGGCCCAGGAACAGCAAAAGATATCAGGACTCGTTTGTACTCCTCGATCAGTGCGGTAGGACCAGTCGTTCCAAAGCACACTGTAAATGTTCCCAGTTCTTCCACAGCAGTGCTAACACGGAAACGCCCACGCAGGTGAGCACCAAGTGGAGGCGGCTACGCAGCAGCGGGGCAGTGAACTTGGCCGCCGTGGAAACGCACACCAAGATCACAGTGACGATGGCCAGCATGATGTTGATGCATTTCCCCAGAAGCACCTTGGCGTCGGTGTTTTCCACCTGAACGGTCTGTTGCTGCTGCTGCTGGAGCTCCAGTTTGGACACACGAGTCTGGCACGACTCCAGGACCTCCTGCGCACACACACACACACGTGCGCAAACAAATACACAATGTGGTTAAGACCAGGGAAATACTGGAGAGTCATAAGGGAAGGGCAGTGAAACTGGATTAGGTATTAATTGATATCAGCTGCATTCGTTGCCAAGTGGGAAGAGTGACTGAAGTATTTTTTCCTACTTTGAATTCCCTTTAAACATTTTCTTTTAATGATAATGCTCATTGTTACTTAACACAGAAATACAGTAGGTTCTCCCTCACCACTAGATGCCACTAAAAGTTACACATTGAACCTTTAAACCATTAAAATAATAATTTCAGTATTCACTGTTAAGAGTTAAGTGTCTGTATAGTCTCACATCAAAACAGTGATGTTCCAGTACTGTATGATGGGTAAAGGCTAAATGTGAGTGTGTGGTGCATTACATAACTGCTTCTTATGTATGTGTACAAAACACACATTACCTGTATGTCCCTGGCACGCTCGTAGGCCTGGTAGGCCACCTTCTCTTCAATGCTGGCCAGTTCCTGCTTCAGATCACTGGTTTCGTGCTGGTGGAGCTCTGTCAGGTCATTTAACTGGTCCTCCAACCGCTCATACCTGACGGACAGACAGAAACACACACACAGAGTAGGTGGAGGCAAAGAGCCAAGAAGAGAGGGAGAAACAAGAAACAATGCATAATTAAGTGTATGTGTGTGTGTGTGTGGGCGAGTAACAGTGCAGCAGTTTATCTTTTACTGCAACTCAGCTACTGAAAACATTTGCCCTTGGTTGACTTAGCAACAGTCTGGGGGGGGGGGGGGGGGGGGGGGGGGGGGGGGGTTGTGCGTAAGCTCCACTATCTATTTTTAGTTGAAAAAAGCTTATAATAATGGTCCCTCTAAAACTGTCAAAAGCTCTTTAAAGTTCAACAACAGATGCTCAAACTAAATTTGCCTAGTTAGGAGTCAGGAGTGAGGATTACTGGATTCCTGCAGCACAAGCATAAACATTTGGTGCCATGTTTATTACAATATGTTTAAATACTTTGTATTGCAATATAAAACCGATATAGGTGATTGATTTACAGCCCTTTTTGGCTTGCGACCCCTTGAAATTCAGCAAATCTATTTGTGACCCTTCATGTTTCTGCAGGTTATGGCCTCAGTGTGGCCGTTCAACCAAAGATACATTTTTCCTTCTGCCTTGGTTTCATTTGAAGGACTTTTAGAGGCTTCAGGATTTTGCAAGAAAAAGAACTGAGAAATGCAGGAAGAAAATATACTTAATTTATCTCTTTAATCTTATTGGACAGCTCAGGTTTTATCTAGTATCCTGACCCTATAACAGGATTCACTGACTTTGATTATAATATTGGAAACGATTGTAATGGCCCCTTTTTTAATGAAAGGTTTGGTCTTTTTTATTAAAGCCCACCTCTCCTAACCTCAACTACATGATACGGCTACTGATGACTGTTTACCCTGAACTCAGAATGAATATTTTATTTAATTTGATTTATTTACATAATTGATTATTAAATATTAATTTTTGCATTTTTGTAACATTAGTTTTTCCCATATTGATTAGGTTGTGTGTATATATATAAATATGTTTTCATCTTGTTACTCAAACCACGGTTTGATTTGATTTGAGGATCTGCTGACTGACTGTGAGTGGGGGTTAAATGTGGTTATGTCCTACTGGCTTTCTGTTTAAATTTAATTAAATACACTGTACAATAAAAAGACTGCCAGTCATCACACAGTGAGGAGGGCAAAGCCAAAAACATCCATGTGTTTACTTTTGATTTTAATCTAACAGATTGCTGTTTGACCTACTTATTTATGTATTCTACGTTGGCGTGTATTTTAACCAATCTTCACTGGATATGTGGGTCTAACATGGCACCCAATATTGGTAGGATGAGTGGTTAAATACTAAACACGTGTTGTGATGCTGTATCTACCTGTATCTCTCCTCCTGCATCATCTGTGTGAAGTAGCTGTAATCTCGTTTGAACTGGGAGTTGAGATTCTCCATGTCGTCTGCCAGCTGTGCCTGAGCCTCCCTGATCTCCCGCACCATGTCTAGCACCTCACCCAGCCGCCCATTGGAGTCTGACCTCCCCGGACCTCCGGAGCCCGCCCCCGAGCCGCCGGCCAGGTTCCCGTTTGAGTCACCGGATGCAGACGTCCCCGTGGAGCACTCGTCGTCGCTCTGGTACTTGGTCGCTTTGGCAACTGTGGTGGCGCTCCCGCTCAGACCCCTTGCCCCGCCATCCACATGCAGCCCTGATCCCGTCTCCATGGAGCTCTTGAGGTGGGCGATGTTGTCGGCGCTGCCAAACTTGTTCCTGATAAGGTTGGCAAACTCCCGCGACTTGTTGAAGAAGAACGGTGGTGAGAGCGACACCCCAGGCCCAATTGTTTTAACTTTATCCAGTGCCGGGTGCCGTCCGGTGGCGCTGACGTCCCGCAGGCTGCCCTCCTTGCTGTGAGTCCCAGACTCCTTGCTGCTGCCATCCTTGTGGTTGTGTTTCCCGTTGGTCTCGTTGTCCTTCACGCGGCGGTGGTACTGCTCCAGCTTCCGCTGCAGCCGGGCAATGGTGTGCGCAGACTTCTGGTTCTTCTTTTCAAACACCTGACGTATTCGTCCTACCTGCTGCTTGTCGGCATTGTTCACCAGCTTCAGGTACTCTGCGACATTCTGGTCGCGAGCCGTCTGCTCCACCTTAATTTGCTCCGTCACCTAAGGTGAGAGTAAAAAAAGAGATTTACCATGAAAATGATCTTTTTTTTAAAGTGTAAAACCTGTAAACTTCTCAGTGTTAAAGGTTCAGTGTGTAAGTTTTAGTGCTATCTAGTGGTGGGAATTGCAACCAACGTCTCACGGTGCATTCATGGGCTCTTCGGGTGGTCCTATTTCCTGAATTGTGAAGTCGTTAAATATTATTAATTCTATCTCTTCACTGAACCACTTCATCTGGATGCTGTTTTTACCCAAAACCAACCTTCTAAATGTAGCTCTTCCATAGTGTTTTTCTTAACTCCAGCGGCTAAAAGTTTCTTGTTATTTAAAGTGGTAGTTGTCCTTTGTCAAGCTTTGTTAAACATGTAATAAAATGTATCCCGTCCATGCAAAGTGTCAGAATGAACTTCTAACATTAGCTAAAAGTCTTTGTCGACACATCGGTTTTATAGTAAGGCTCTCCCACTGCCTTTACATTAGAATGCTTTTATTGTGAAGCGCATGCAGGAAGTGGAGAAGCATCAGCTGTAGCTTCATGCATGTTATCTTACTGCTATAAATTAACAGAGCGGAACAGTAATCTATTTCATGTGGTTTGTTGATGTTGGCCGATCTGCTTAAGTTGCACTAGAATACTGTGAAACTGCACGAGTTTCACACTATTCCACTGATCTGCAGATGATGGTAATGTGCCAACAAATGCAAAGAAGGAGAAGAAGAAGACTGCTAGCGAGTACACATGGATGTAAATATTGCTGAATTCAAAATGTTCTAAGAAATCTGCTTTAAAAAATGCATTCAACACATTTGTTTGACCTCAAGGATTCACACAAACACTTCTGATGAGTAAAACTGAATATAAACCTAAGTTTTTTTTGTTTACAAGAAAACGCAGGGCATCTTCGATAAAGGTCAGTACTGGTGACAATATAGATCTGAGCATCCGTTACATCCATTATAAACTAAATTCAGCAATCATCTTCATCTAAAACTACATTTATTTTACTTTGTATGTTTTGCTCCTTGGGAGCAGCAATTTATTACATTGTTAATAATCTCTTCATTAGGGTTCAGGTAACAGCTCCAAAATGCTTTCAGAAATGAGGATAAAACACAAAATCCACTGAGAGTGATCAAACTAAATTGCTCTGATGCCTTTTCTTTGTATTGTGGAAATAAATCTACTCTTTTCTACAATTTCTAATGAAAGCTGAGACTACAGGGCTATAATTAAAATAAATCAGAAAATGTGGTGGAGTATAATTTCTTATTAATTCAACCAATTCCTTTAATAGCTTTTTTGATTTGTAGATTGATCTGGATTGATCCATAATATAATTCTTGGATAAAGTAATACTGTTTTAACGGCATTATAAACTACCAATAAAACTTAATACTAATTAACTTCTTAATTTAGTCTTTTACTCTTGTGTGTTTGTTTCAAGGGCCCACGGTTCACCGCTCTGCAAGTCAAAACACAATAAATCAACAAAAAGATGTTTCCTCTGACCTTTAGAATCTTCTGCTGCAGGCTGTCAATACCCAGAGCTCCTTTGGTAAAATCCAAGCCGACTCCGTCATCTCCGACACTGTCCACCACGTCCAGGTTGGACTCGGAGCCGCCACGACGAATGGGCACCGGGATGCTGAGGATGTTGACATCGCTACTGCTGCGCTCTGCCTATGGACACACACACAGAAGAATGAAGAGGAGTGAAATAATGCACATCACATTTTCTCTTCTTTAAATGTCTTGTTTGGTTCGATCAACAGTTCTAAACCCCCAAATATTCAGTTTACAGTGATATGGGACAAAGAAAAGCAGCAGTTTAAGAGCCTGGAACTAAAGAAACAAGGCATTTTTTCACAGTTTTCTGCTTCAATAATGACGATTAATCGATTATCAGTATTTTTCTACCTATTAGCTAATATAGTCAGTGTTAAGTGAAATTATTTGAAAAACATTTAGTATTCAGAGTGTCATCTCGAGTGGAGCAGGATACTTTCATTATTATTATAGCCTTGGAGATGTATTACCATTCAAATTTAGGTATACCTATGATAATAACTATGGTTGAGTAGTACTTCAGAGGTGCAAACTATATGCCTCATTCAACAACCTCAGGGAGAAAATTAAAGCTCTTCTGAAGTACAGTAAGTAGTATGCTGACAGCAAAAAATACATATATATTTGGCACTGACGTCAGGCTAAATTATGTGCCAAAAACCTTGGCCCATATTTATCAAGCTTCTCAGATTTAATCATCGCTACTAAGAATTGACTTTAGAGTAAAAAAATTCTTTGCTCAAAGCTGTGTTTAAAAGTTAGTTATCAAGCATCCCACTCCTAATTTAAGTGAAGTGTACAACTAAATCTTTAGCGTCAGTTTTAAAGCTGATTCACACCCCTTTGCTGCGCCGCAAACAGGTTTTTGGATGACAACATATGCTAGGACCAATCACTGGGTAGATTTGTTTGTTGATGCTATGGAGCCTCTTCCTGTTCAGATAATAGTTCTCATTTACGCTGGGAGCATTAATCTTCATATGAGTGGAAGCAGGCTATTTGCATGAACTGTGTTTGCTTCTGCAGGGTGTTGTTGGATAGTCAATGAAACGCGTGACAATAACCGGTAAGTGCTATAATTGTTTCCATGACAATTCGGCTTATTGATGGTTGTGATGGCCCTACATCATCAGCATTGCATCGCTGCATTTTTCCTGTGGCAAAGAAACGAAGCGTCATTACCACCTTTCATTCAGCTGAAAACACATTACTGCGTAAAATCAGTGGTGCAGATGACGTCACTCACCAACTCGCTGAAAAAAATGATGCATGCTCTGTCCAAAAGATAGCGTTTGATTAACTGTGCTTCATCAACAACAACAGCTGTCTTAAATAACTCGGAGAATAAGAGTGATTGTTAGCTTTAAGAAATTTGATAACTTGCTTTTATACTTAAAAATGGGAGTAAATTTCATGAATTCTCAGCAAGACTAAAATCGCACTTTGAGAAGCTTGATAAATACGGGCCCTACTGCACAATTTCGTGCCTTTGATATAAAATATCAGGTGTGTTTACGTGGCCTCATTGATAAGCTTCTTTCATCTTCTGAGTTCACTATTTTCTTCTTCTCTCTTGCTTTACAGTGTGTCTTGAACTCACCATGTAACTAGTAACTACACACAACCCTGTTGGCAGGACAAACAGAAAACAAGAGCAGAGCTACAAAAGAAAAGCAATAGGATGAAAAGAGCATTGAGTGCTTTGACTTGAGAGGACTTTTGTATTTAGACTTTAGGGGAAATAGGGAGAAAAGGGCAGCTGATGAGACAGTAATTCTGTTTTAAGGCTGCACAGTGGTCAGATAGTGGAGCAATGTGGAGCCTGGGGCTCTAAACAAACAGACCCAATGCCTCTTATACTGAAAATCCACCCTCTGGATTGACAAAAGCAGACGATTATGTAAGGCAACCTAAAATATTAGTATCTGGTAACTCTAGTTGCCAAGGCAGCAAAGCGCACACAGACAGCCTAAGCTCTAAGATATACACACAAACTGCTGACGAACCCTGAAGGCGGGATTTTGGCTTTATTCTTCTTTTTCTTACACACAGACGAGCAGAATACATGACGCTTTTATTTGTGTCCTGTTGCTTTTGGCTGTACAGCCTGTGAAACATCCTGCAGAGTCAGCAATCATCATGCCTAGCAGTGAATAATACTCCTACAATATCAAACGATTAGTAAGAAATTGAATTAACAGAGAGTCATTCATGTGAATCCATTGTTCTGAATTAAAACTATACTTCTTGCTACTCCTGAGTACAGATGGCTAACACCCTCAGAACATCGCACATACATCGGTCCAACTATACAGCCAGAAATTCAGCCAGTATAAAATATAACTATATAACTTTTCTAGATTTCTTTGGTTTCCTCTCTTTTATAAAGTGATAAAATCAACAATTTGGTGGTCAGACAAAGAAGCTGTTTCTACGCTCACGGTCAGGTCATTAACCCTTAAAACTAGGGCTAGGCGATTTGGCCCAAAATGTTATCGCAATAAAAAAATTCATATCGTTCAATATCAATAATTGTCACGATAATTGTCAAATCATTATTTCTTTCAAGTTTTAAGGCTGATTTTTGCTCCTGAGTGAAAGTTGAAGAAACCAGATGTATTAATTGTGGTTTTAAACTTTTCTTTATGGGCAGAACATGACAAACACTTGATGCCAAACAGTGGATCACATCACAAATTTGAGTAAAATTAAGTAAAAAAAATTTAATTAATTAGTTAATTCATTCATGATTCAAATGAATTAAATCAAACATTTACTGAACATTTATTAAACATTTTTTATATTATTATTGAGGAAAATTATCGTGTTTTATTTAGAGCCAGACCAATATATCGGAGGGCCGATATTTTCGGCCGATATGAGCTAATTGCATTTAATCGGCATTGGCCGTTTATAACCGCAGATATATGTATTAAAAAAGAAACCTAGAGTCAGATCCTTCACTCATGTCATGGATGTTGCATAGTTTGCCTACCAGAGGGCAACCAGCTGCAGCTCCCCTGTTAGCTACACTGCTTCACTACAAAAACTACAGAACAATCAGCTGACCGGAGCTCACATGCAGCATTTAGAAACACGCAGAGGGCTGTGTGAGCGGTGAGTCGGTCTTTTGTTAGTTACATGACTTTAATAATTATAATAAAAACAGACCGACTTGCTAAACATTCATGACTTGCTAAACCTCCCGTTTTTCACAGCCATCTCCCATCTTCCCACCAGCTCACAGCAATTTAATGTTATGGTAGTTGGGTGTTGAGAGCTACGCTGCTGGACAGACGTAACTGTACATTTATTTCAAACAGTGTGGCAGTTCTAGCGAACGGTCCACATTTGTTACAGCAGCTAACACTGCCCATTGCTAAATTAGCCACAAAGCTAATGCCATGTTTATCAGTGGAGGAATGCGAACATTAATGAGCCACTATAGTTTGACGTATTCTAAATATATCTGTGAGCCACCTGTCTGCAGTTAGTTGGCGTGTCTGAAATGAATAAACCAGAGCGGACACGTAAATAAATGTGAGCTGAGCAAGAATCTAACACAGCTTCCTGTAGCTCCTCTTTTTGTGACATTGTGAAACGCTGTAGTCAGAGCCGTAACGGCTCTGGTTGTAGTTGAAATCTCAAAGTTGCAGGTCCTCGTTGTAGACATTCCTGTAGTATTAGATGCATTCAACAGCAGCTCACTGTATCCTAGACAGCATGATTTATACCGTTAGTGGTTAAATGGTTTCTCTCTGTTTACAGATGGCTGAAAAAGTTCACCTTCCAGTAGCAAATATTTATTGATGTGCAATTGTTTACATGTTCACTTTTTGAGACTGTAATCAATTTTATGAACATAATCCATTTAGGAAAAGGTTTTATAGCCCACATACATACCAGCTTTCAATATCGGCCTGTTCTAAGTGTAGTTTATACAGTAAAGGGGTCTACTATCCAAATAATTCTTAAAATCAAAATATCGTCTCATAAATCAGCTCTTTTTCACTTAAATATCAGCATCAGTCCCCAAAAACCCATATCGGTCGGGTTCTAGTTTTATTGCCCAGCCCAACTTAGAAGTCCCCATATTTCCCCAATTTCTCAGTCTGAAACCACGGTGAGTAATTTGAATGTAATTTTTTTTTTGTTTGCCTAAAAGAAGAAAAAAAATAACATCCTAAAAATCCAGTGATTTCACACATCAAAAGCCTGTTTATAGGTATTGGGGAGTGCTACTGAATGAGGGGGAAAAAAAGTTGTATAAAAGCCTATAACGTGTATGAGTTTGAAAATGAAAACAATCTGGAGATGTGGAATGAGAAAAAAGTGAGCTTAGCAGAGCTCTGTAGCCTGCTTCTTCTCTCTAATTGAGGCTAACAGCTAGAGGCTACATTAGCCACTACTAGCATAATTAGCAAATCTCTGACTGAACTGTCGCAGTTCGAATTAAATTGTGGGTTTAAATTGTGGGTAATATGGGCACCATGTTTTGACAAGGAAGAAGAATGTGTGGAATAAAAAGGCTCCGCTGCATAAATTTTGATTTAAAAACTGCCCTCATAAGTCCGACAATGTTGCAGGAGTGCAAAGCTAGCATTCTTTTACCATCCTGTATAACTGGCGTCTACTCCTTTGGGTCATAAAAACTTCTAAATTCCCAGATATAGTACCATAATAATCTCTGGGAACATACATTTACCACATGTTAATATTAACGTGACTTTTCATACTACTAGCGTCAAAAGTGCTAGCGTCAACAGCTGGAACAGCCAGTGGTAAAAGGTTCATCAGAAAAATAATTCACAAACAATTTAACAATTAAAATGGATAAAGTCATTACCAGTTGCAGTCTGTGTTATTACAACACCTTTAATAATTAGTATATGATTGCACTGTGAGCCCTTACAATGAACACAATACAGTGCAATCAGCTAAAACTAAACCTCTGGCTTTGGACTCACAAAACACTGTACACATGTAAAAACATGTGTAACCAGATTACACACAAACCAACATTTGTTCCTTCCCTCCTTTGCTGCTGCTTACACACAAACAGCCTGGTCGTAAATCAGCAGGTTGCAGGAGAGTCAAGTGTGTAAACATGCGGCTGGCAGAGCTTCACACTCGACAGTCCACACACGTATTGAACATCCACCAGAAAAGTGGGTCTGAGGGTGAGTGCGAGAAACATGTGAACACACAGCGGCAACACATGTCTCACAGGACACACGTGTTTGTTTTACAGAGCAGATATCTGGCCACTACTCGTCCTATGACCCTTGTCTGCACTGAGGCCATTTAGATTATTATACAGATGGGTGGACACGCAGCCAAAACACACAAGCAACACAGCGAGCCATTTGTCCAAAAGGAAATATAGAGGAGCTATTCAGATATTCAGTAGGCAATTCATCTAGTCTCCAAGAAATAAAAAATGGATGAAAGGATGTTGGAATGCAGAATGCGCTTCTCTTAAAAGTGAAATATGGACTTCAATTGTTTTCCTCAGAGGAAACTACTGGCCATTAACCTTGCTGCAGTAATGCTCTAAATTTGATTTTAGACTCACAGCAGACAGCCTACAAGTGAAAAAGCTAATAAAACATGTGAAGTTCTGGTGGTTTATTTGGTTAATTTGCATAACACCTGCAGCGTCCTGGATTCAAATGTGTTGCGGAAGCTTTGATGCATATAAAAAACATCTATACATACACAAAAATCACTCAATGTGGCCTACTGCTTTTCAATTCTGCTTTTTTGTTTCCTCCCAGGCCCAATGACCCCTTCCAATAGCAACTACATAAATACATGAATACTGTAAACTCTTTCTGTAAGGATAAGTCGATTCATTAATTTGTTAGTCAACAAAATATTAAATCGAGGACATCTTTGGTGATCGTTTAAGTCATTTATCATGCACAACCTCCTACTTAGCTGCTTTTCTGCGTTTTATAAAACTGTAAAGTAAAAATCTTTGACTTCCGAATCTTTAGTCACATTAATCAAACTTGAAGACGTCAACTTGGGTCTGGAAACTTTATTAAACATGATTATTCGATGAATCTAAAAACAAGATTTATAATCTGCAGCTATGCTAGCGGCTGACTTAGGCGGTGTTTACAGCTGTGCAAATGTTAAGCTAATGTTTGTCATATTTGTCAAATATTAGTTTAGCATGTTAGTATGCTACCAGTCGCTAATTAGCACTAAACACACTACAGTGAAAGTACAGCTGAGGCTGATGCAAATCTCCTTAATTTTGCAGGTATTTGGTCATCAACCAAGATGAAAAGTTGACACCGAAATTATCTTAATTCATCTTGAGGTGGACATGAATATGTGTAGCAAATTTCATGGCAATCCATCCAATAATTGCTGAGACATTTCACTCAAAACTACAACCTCATGGTGGCGCTAGACGAAACGTCAGGGGATCATTACAGTCGGTAGGAAACATAGTTTGGAAACAATGAACGTCTGTTAAAAATTTTGTGCCAAACCATCTAGCGCTGTAGATGTGATCAACTGACCTCGTCATTCCTAAACCCATGCTGCTAGCAGGCTAAAAATAATATATAGATTAACTGATAATGACAATAATAATCAATTCAAGGCCTAAATTATTCTACATTCAACAAACAACGTGTGCAGCACACAAGATGAGGATGCAGACATAGTGTGTGTCTGTGCGTTGGTGTGTGATTTGCATTGGCTTTATATATATTCAAAATCTAAGATTAGAGACAGAGGAAGTTTGTGGTGTGTACTGTATGAGAAAAAGAGATAGTGGGCCAGCAAGTGCTACTCCAACTCCCACTAAGCCATTGATGGAGCTGGGAGCAGGGACCTTGCCATGGGGAGATGACAGCCCAGCACAAACACACAGGAAATTGCCATGAGAAACCTTTCTTTTGTTGCTCCCAGCAGTACAGTTATTCTTGCCTCCAATCCATCAATTTATTTTCCACTAACATGAGCCAGAGGTAGAGACAATTCAGAAACATGGAAGCGTTAAACATCCTCCCCTTCAGCTAATGTGTGTAATTTTGCCAAAAGGCAGGTGCAAGACTCAACATTTTGTCAAAAACCAAATCAGCAGCTGCTTTCGCCAGTAACGGATGAACAAATCGAGTCAAATCAGTCAAGGCTGGTCACAGGAAATTTAAAATCCCCTCTGAATGCTAATTAAGATGTGAACTTAGTAGGGTTGGGCTATGTCTACAAAATTTCCATCTGACGATGTCTACATTGGAACATAGGGATGGAGGGGTCATCTTATGTGCATGTGTTCACTCGCACAGACTTCACTCGGTTAAAAAGTAGCCTATGATGTTACAAGTCATGGTGGCACGGACAAGCTAAAGCAGCATTGAATTTCAGTTGTTTGATAGGCTGCGTCAATAACAAGCCCACAAGCTGCTCACCACAGAAGAGTTCTGGGTCTTTCAGGCAACTTTATAAAACGTACTGCTGGTGGAGAAAGGCAGGCGGGGGGACAGAGAGAGGCGGGGCAAGCCAGTGTGTTTACCTGAGGTGTAGCCTACGCCTCTTGTGTGTCTGAGTGTGAGGAGAAGAGAATTCAGAGGAAGGTGCAAATCATATTTAGAGCTCCGCATACACACACACACACACACACACACACACACACACACGTGGAGCTACTTAGTGGGGATCAGTGTAGATTACACAAGTTGACCATAACTATGGCCATTACTGTAAGTAAGTGCAGCAAAACCAGCAGTACTAGTAAAAGTTATAGTAATATTAATGATAATAATAGTAGGATTAATAATAGTTGTAGCAACAGGAACATGGGGCCAGCAGGTGACTCAGACACAGATCCAGATTTGATCGCTACAGGACCAGAAAAATGCCATAAGAAACCTTCTTGTGTTGCTAGGAGTCAAATAGGGGTGTAATGGTACACACAAAAAAAACATGGTTCTGAATGAATCTTGGTTTTAGGATCACAGTTCAGTACGTTTTCGTGCAGAAAATAACATTTTTGTAATATATTTTGAAAAATGTAAATATTCAACAAAGGCTCATTGGCCCTAACTCTTACTGTAACAGGTAAAGAATTCAAAATCTGTAGCTTGCGCTTGTTCACACAGGGCAGGCACAGCTAAGTGACTAAAATGCATTCGCGAAGCATTGACCATATGCTTAAATTTTGTATTCTTTACGACCGAGTACGGTCTCATATCCACAGCGATTAACACTCCTATGGAGTTGGTTATTGCTTCTGAATCTGTACTAAGAGGCTGCGCTCCGTTTTTATCTTGTTCCTCTAACCGACATATTCAGGTGATGCAGTCGTAACTTACATGTTTGAAGTGTTTCCAGACATACAAGACTTTATTTGAACAATGTCGGCGTACAGTTATACACTAATCGTTGTTAATTTTCACTGCAAATAACAAGCAAGTCGTAAAGCTACCATACAGTGGATCTAAATGTCACAGAAAGCTCTGGTCTCTCATTTGTGTTTACCATTCTGAGGCCAAAGCAAATAATGTACTTGATATACATGATTCATAACTGTTTTTCTCAGTGAGTGCTTCAAAACACTGAAAGCAAGAGAGATTATACCACATTTATCTATTAGTCGCCCAAACCAAGCACGGAGCCACGCACTGTCTGAACCAGCATGCCAGATTAGCACAGGCTGAATAAAACTGGTGTGTGTTTGAGTGTTGGGGAGGAAGTAATGGGATTGGGAGAACACAGATCAAGAGATTTAGTGGAGGCGATGTTTAAAACCGGACCTCATACGCCAATCACAGAAAGCTTCTTCACCATACCGAGATGACAGGTATAATGTGTACCGTGTCTTAGTTAGGCATGTTAATATGCTAATTCACTAATTAACACTAAACACAAAGAAGAGCCTGATCTGATGGGAATGTGATTAGGTTTGCAGGCATTTGGTCATATGACTTGATGACGCCACTAGATGAAGAGTTAAGGATAATTTACATTTTTTCAATAGCAACAATCCTCATTTCCAAAGGGGGGCATACATGTCTGAACCAAACTGGTTCAATAGTTTTGAGACATTTTACTCAAAACCTTAAAATGTTAACATCATGTTAGCACAAGAGGAAATGTCAAGGGATCACCAAAGTCAGTAGGGTGCATCATCTGTGTATAATGAATGTGTGTACCAAATATAACGACAGTCCATCCAATTGTTGTAGAGATATTTTAGTTTAGGAAAGAGCTGACTAGCTGACCGACATCCCTAGAACCACATTGTTAGCTCGGCTAAAAATAGATCATAATACATTTTCCTGTTTTGTTTTCTTTGGTGATTGTCCATGCTATCAATGTTCTATCTTCACCCTACCTAACACAGAGTACAGAATACACAGCTGCTGTTTGGACTAATAAGGAGATGTACTGGAGACACAATTTAGATACTGACATTTTAAAAGGCTAAATCCAGCAAACTCTGTTAGGGTTGCCAAGGCCATTCTGTTCTAACAGACTTGAGAATAACACAGATGAGTATCCCTGGTAATTTATGTCTGCACTTCCTCGTGGCTCCAGAGAAAGCTCATACACGAAGCCTAATGCATCATGCTGCCACAGAATAAGGTACAGGTTACACAAGCCCAATCAACTCTGAAAAGCTAAAAAAAACAAGCAAGCATTTTGTGCAAGCTGATAACAGATGATGATGACTCTTTCTGGAACAAGTCAAAAAAAAAAAAATGGGTACAAAACAATAGTTTGTGCTGTATGAATAATAAATGAAAGTGTCTGAAACTGGGTCTTATTATTACAAGTGTCTGACAACAATATGGAAATGATGAAATGATCCCTATAGAGATAGACCTTATATCAAAGAGTAAGATCCTTTATGTTTAACCAGAAACAGTTGCTATATTGCTCTCGTTAAACCAACCAAACTCCCTTGACAAGTCGCTAAATCCTGGACCAATTTGTCCCAATTAGTCATATACAGAGGGTCCAAGTATCCCTTTAACATGCACTCCATGTGCTACAAAACACGGTGCTGTATAATTTTAACATTACCTTAATTCTGTTTTCTTAACTTTCACCATCATACTTCTGTCTCCACTGCCGTGACTTGAGGGCTCGTAACTTCTCTCATCTCCAAAACAAACATCTCTTATCTCCTCAGTTGACTTCAATCAAACTGATTTTAATAATTAAGCAGAGGAACTCCCTAAATTCAAGTCTGTAATTGAAAGGAAACATTTGAGTTTCTTTGCACCACATACTTTTTTAATGTGTAAAATTAGCACACAAATACCATACTGAATATTTGATTTGCTACTGTCTAACAGTCAAATTGTTAGGAAATCATTTGCGCTAAGAAAGACAGAAAAAATATGGTTTTGCTGTGTTCATTCAACTGTCCAAAATTTTCAGCTGTATTCAAGTCATGTACAGCGATAGAAAAGAGATTTCAGTTCACCCATGATGAAAAAAGGAGAGTTTAAGGTGAAATGAGACATTTGGTTCATGTGAATTGGACTGGAGAGCCTCATGCCTGGAGAGGATCATGCGTGACTCTGTGACCAGAGAGAGGAGCCTCCTGTGGGCGGGGGGCTGACAGGCAAGCACACAGTCTCCCCGCGGGGCTCCAGGAGCTACTACAGAGAATTACCCAGAGAATAAATGGAAAGCAAAACAGTCACTGAACACACAAAAAAAAATGGGCCAGAATACAAACGCAGAGAGATTAGGCAATACTCGGCATTGCAACAAGAGCTGAGCAATACAACACACCTGAAAAAGTAAAAGAAAGATATTTTCTTTACCTATAAGAGGAGCAGATTCAGGTAGCAAATAAACACAAAACTAATGTGATGGTCCGTTTCAGTTACCATAAAGGCTTGAATATGTGTGCACTCCAAATATAGGTGCGGCTAGCTTAATTGCCTTCTCAGAAACAAGTGACAGAAACGCTCAAAGCGGGTCAGATCATTTGTTGCCTTTTCTAAGAAGTCAGTGGAGTGGATGTGCTAGGAGACAATTCAGCAGAACGGTGCGAATTTTGCGTCTTTCTCGGACACTTTAAAATGCTTCCACACTGCCGACGTGTCAACGTAATTGTTCGGTAAAATTTAATTGGTCTTTTGACTCATTAGGCCGAACACCAAAAGTGCTTCTTTTTTTTTTACTATTTTCGGCCGATTAATTTTGGTGGCCGAACATTTGGTGCTCCCCAATTACTATTATATTATTGTGTATTATATTATATAATATTGTAAGTGTGGGTAAGAGTAGGGCTGGCCGATATGGCCAAAAATGTCATCAAGATAAAAAAATTTATATCATTCAATATCGATAATTATCAGGATAAATGTCCAATCATGTTTTCAAGTTTATAGGCTGATTTTTGAAATGAATGAAAGTTATCCATTAACCAGATGGTTAATTGCGGTTTTAAAATATTCTTTGACAATCACTTGCCACACTGTGGATCACTTAATAAATCTGAGGTAGAACATTCAAAACAATTATAATAAAATCTTTTTTTCAACATCTGTGCAAGAGTAAAATTAAGTTAAATCTTTTTTCAGTTCCTTTCCCAAAACAAAATAAATATTATAAAGGCGTATTATATATATTAATTGCAAAGTTGTTTGTGTTTCAAACATTTATTGAACATCTGTTATATTGTTATTGGGGAAAACAATATCGCAGTAATTATCATTATTTTAGTTTTATTGCTCAACCCTGGGTAAGAGTCAGAGCAAAACAGAGAGATCAACACACTCTCAGACTTAGAAAAGAAACTGATCAAAAAACCTCCATATATGGTTCTCTCTTCACTTTGTGTCGACAACATTACCTTTGTCCTACCTCCAGAAATGCACAGACACACACACCCAAGGCGGGGTTGAGGGGAAGTAAACATTGTGTGCCCGATTACTATGTCGCTGCACTGACTGAAGAAACGATTTCAAGTCCTAACAGGCTGCTCTCCGCACACACCCACAAATTTATGAACTTGTGGCGGGTTGAAGGGGACATGCTCACATTATCCAGACAACATCTCTGTCCATAAAGTGATGTCAGACCACGCCGCACACTTTTGATGTCTCTATTATCACTTTGCTTTTGATTTGAATATAATTATTTACAAATCACCGTGCCACAGCACTTCTTTCAAATCAGTGCTCATTACGTTTAATCCTGCGTCTGAAGCCACTTTAGTGGACTCAACAGCACTTGTGTCAAATTGTCTCACCTACTTATGTACTGAAAATCTGTGCACTTGAATTTGGGATGAATCACAGATGCAGTAAAAATCAGGGAGATGGTAGTTAAGACAATAGAGAATCAATAGACAATGCATTTAGCATCATTGTCACTACATACTTGGTAGAGGTGCAATTGATTTACAAATGCATTTACCAGGATCTAAAGCATGCGTTACAGGCTGGACAGGACATTTGATTGACACATTGGATAAGCTGTTATGGAATTAAATAGCATTGTGAAATCAACATTAAAATAAATGTGAAGAGAAAAAAGCTAATTGACTGTCTTGTGTACTATTTAATTTGATGGCTTTTTAATTAAACTTCTGCAGCTTCTCCTTCGTCCAAGATAGAAATCTACAGTGCCATTAACACAAATCTAAATCCAGAGGTGTGTCACACAACCTGATAATAAGAGGATGTGACTCTTGACCGGCACAGAGGATTAAAAAAGGTAACCTGGCACGGGATTTATACAGAATTTTAAATACAGATAAGTTAACAGAAACATCTGGGAGAGAGCATCAAAAGTTGTAACATCACAGAACCTTATGAAATCTGCATTTCACTCAGTGCCTTTCAACACTTCAGATGAAACTGTGTGCAATATGCATGCAATGAGATAAAACTTTGTGTTATCTCATTACAGTGCTCTGTAGTTTCTCAGGCTCAGATGTCAATACAGTATGACAGTGTCATGGTGTCGCAGTGGCATAGGAAAGCCTCATTAACAAACCACAGATGGAGGGTTGAAAGAGGGGGGCATGACATTAAGTCAGACACTGACTGAGATATCCTGCTCTCATCCTGTCCTCATGTATTCCCCTTTACACTCACTGCAGATTGATGTTCCTAAAGGAAATATGGCTGGGGACTATTGGTGCAGTCTCATGCAACACAGCAAACTATAAAGTAAAAGGTTTTTCTAACATGTATGTAGTCAAGGGTGAATTGTTTAGGATAACGATCTACAGAGCTATAATCACTGAAACAGAAGAATGGACAAGGCTGGTGCATTAGAATAAACATAACCAAGAGTCTACAGCCATGCTACAGCTCTGTGAGGCTGTGCTTATAGGCCCCGCGGTGCTTTGAGCTAAATGGTAGCATGCTAAAACGCTCACAATGACAATGCTAACATGCTGATGTTCAACAGGTATACTGTTTAACATGCTCACCATTGTAGTTTAGCAAGTTAGCATGCTAATACTTACCAATTAGCAGTTAACACAAAGTAGAGCTGTGGCTGATGAGAACATTATTAGTTTGGTCATAAAGCTAAATATTGGATAAAATAAAATCTTGACCAGATGATGGCACTAGATGTGAGGGATCAACAAAGTTATCAGAATTCATCCATTTCATGGCAATATATCAAAAAGCTTTTGAGATATTTCTCTAAAAAACAAAAATGTGAACCTTATGGTGGCCCCTGACAATAAGTCAGAGCATCACCAAGACATTAGGATTCATGTCCTCGTGCCTTGAATGTATCTCTGTCATCTCATGGATGTTACCCAGGATAAGCTTTGAAATATTTGACCTCGTGGAGGCGCTAGAGGAAAAGTCAGAGGATCACCCAGAGTGATCACACAGTGTGTGTCAGATCCATTTTCTGGCGATCATAAACGTATGTACCACATTTAATGGCAATCCATCTAGCAGTTGTTGAGATATTTAATTTCGGTCCAAAGTGGATGAACAAACCGAGCAAACGAACATCCAAGACTGCCATCCATAGAGCCACACCACTCATGTGGCTAGAAACAGTGGTTCTTGAATGTGCTTTGCTTTTGTACTTCAAACCACATTTTGCACAAACTCCAGAGCTTCCTAATGCAAAGAGGATATTGCTGTTTGTCCTCTGTTGCAGGCTGAGAAGGATAAGAATCAACAACAGCCTTTCATAACAACAACAATGCATTTTAAAGCATGAAACTATCTCTGCAGAACAGTACACATGATTTGCTTTGATGGCGCACAATGTCAAACGCACTGCAGCTGCCAATCTTTTCAGTAATCTGCTCTTATCTGTTTGTAGTAATTAAACTAATGTCTCTAAATGAATGATGCTAATGATGTTTGATGATAAAGTGCTATATTTTCAAGAGGCACATTAAAGTCAATTTCAATTTAAATAGAGTTAATGAACGTCTCCAAATATTTAAGGGATCATTTAACATAAGTAGTGCCTTAAATGTTTTGTAAAACTACACAGAGATCTTTTGGAGTACATTTTCAGCAAAACACAGATGAAAAAGAAAAGAACAACCTTCTTTTGTGATGTACACTGTGAGGTGATCGCACTGTTAGCTACACCAGAAAGATACTATGTACTATAACGAATCAATAAATCACACTCTGAGAAAGAGAGGCCTGTGTATCGAGTTAAAAATCAATTAACTGTTGGCAATCCATTTACTATCTGGTGAGTACAGCATCAGCTAATGACTTGGTAATACTGCACTTAACATGCAGAAACAACACATACACAAAGCTTTAAAACTCAGCACAACATTTACACAATCCGATCCACATGCATGTTTGTTTGTGACCTGTTTTACACACTCACGTGCAGTTTGGGACTCATTAAAATAAATAAAATAAAGTTGTAATCCCTCCTCTTCTCTCTCCTCTCCTCTTGTAATCTGAGATTTTAATCTCTGCTTTCCAGAGCGCAAAGATTACCCAGCAGCCCTCGCTACCATTCGAGCAAGGGACCTAAAATGCCCGGGCAGAGAAAAAAAAAAAAAAAGAGGATGAGGATACAGACGTGTGAGGTTGTAATCTTGGGAACAAAACAGAAATAGTGAGAGAGATTTAAAGTGATGGAGACACAGAATGACAGAGAAGAAGGGAGTGAGAAAGAGATAAAATCCAACCTGGAACAAGTCGAGGTCAGTGTTTGAACTCATCAGGTGGACCAGCAGAATCGGATTAGAGTTTTAAAAGACAGAGTATTCAAAAAAGTTAAGGTCAAGAGTTTATACTGTGGCCTTTAAGGGAACATTTGCTCTTTTTTAAATTTCAGTGTAGATTCAGCCAGCTGTAGTTTACCCAACCATTACTTGGACATTAAAATATATTCAAATAAGTATATAGATACTTAGACAATTTTATGACCTGTCCCTCATCGGATTATTCAAAAACATAAATCAACAACAAACCAAAAGTTCCACCAGCATCTAACAGCACAATATTCTGACCTACTGTATAACATCCCAAGAAATATCTAACAGTGGAATTTAAATAAATACATACAGACAACCTAAATACTAATTTAAAGACAATTTACAAATATAAACAAACTAGGCTACATTACCAATTAATGTTATTTTCTAATTATTTCTTTTTAAATGTCCATCACAATTTCCCTAAACCCAAGGTGACATTTTCATGTTGCTTGTTTAATCCAATCAAGTCCAACAGGCAAATACATTCTGTTTACTGTCACATGTGACAATGAAAAGCAGCACAAGAGCTGCAACAATTAACTGAATAATCAATTAGTTGTCGACTATTAAATGAATCATTAATTACTTGGATAAGTTGATTAATTGGTTAGAGACTTTTTTTTAAAGAAAAATTATTTGATTCCAACACACTATTTGTGTTTCCTTCGAGAATTAGCCCAGAAAAGGAAAAGAAATTATATTTGGGCTGCAACTAACTTATTTTCATTGTCGATTAATCTGTCGATTATTTTGTCTATTAATGGATAAGTTGTTTGGTCGGAAAATTATGAAAAATGTCCATCACTGTTTTCTATAGCCCACAATGACATCACAGAAATGTCTTGTTTTGTCCACAACCTAAACATATTCAGTTTACTGTCATATGGGAGTAAAGAAACCAGAAAATATTCACATGAGAAGATGAAATTAAAGAATTTTTAACAATTAATCGATTATGAAAATAGTTAATTTAATAGTTGACTAATCAACTAATTGATTAATCGACTAACTCTAAAACACACATACTCCCAAAACAAAACAAAATCTACATTTATTTACCACTTCACATCCATGAGCACAGTGTATGCCCGATTCAGCTCATTGATAAATAACAAAGTCTTAGCTTTTATCTATCATAAGTTATTTTTATGCTCCTATTCCAAGCTTCAGGAATATATTCAGAAAACATTTAAAGAAAAGGTTTTCACTTAAAAGCTCCGCCCGTAATCTACAGGTCTATACAGTCCTGCTTAGACATCACGTCTCGATATCCCATTACCTGGATGACTGAGATTCTTTGTCAGGTTTTGTTTTTGTCCTTTCTGTCTGTAGGCATCACAGCAGCTAACACCCGTTTCTGACATAGTGAGTAAGAGGTCACAGATAAACAAGGTGTTTTTTCTTCTTTCCCTCAACTTTACAGATGTTTTGGAGGCTGTAGTTTGTGGCGCTGTTGAATTACAAGTTGAATCACGGCACTGTGGGGCTGTATTAGCTAGGTGTACCTAATAAACTGACAACTTGGTGTATAATATTAGTATAGAAAGGAGTGTTGGTGAAAAGTTTTAGCCCATCGTCAACCCCCACATGAACACAACATTAGTGTTTAAATAGATTGCCTAACCAAAACTAAAGTATTTAATGGCACTCTGATGAGAAGCAAAGCAACAATCACTTTAAATGTAAAGTGCTCCACTCGATTTAGTCAATGAGGCACACAGTCAGTTCGCCTAATTACTTTTTTCATGCCACTCTGCGGTTCAGTCTCAACACTGTATGTTAAGAGCAGTTTCAAGTCTGCTTTTAAAGCTAAAACAAAATAAACTCTGCTCTTTTGCAGCCAGCAGAATCACAGCCAGCTGGGAAGGTGAAGACGGAGCTGTCAGCTCCTACGATCAGTGCTCAAATCTGAACAAGTCACTGTGAAAATCACTGAGATCTGTTAAGTTTTGTTGCCAAGTATGTGACAATGAGCTGCTTTAAACATTACTCATGTGAAAACTGAAAGAAACAGATCTATAGTGACCAAGACTAAAGCTGTCTTTATACTAATCTTCATTGCATACTGTTTCTTCATTCGTATACAAGAAATCAGCATAGTTAACCGTTTTATACTAACAGAAAATAATGCAATAGTGGGCCGTGAAAAGACAATCAAACTGCGGCTGATAATTATACTGCAAGTGATCAATATTTTGTGTTTTTTGATGTGGTACTGGAGCTGTTTAATCCAGTTAAACACGTCTCAATTCGTGCCCTATCATACTTAACTCAGATAATCAGTGGCAAAATGCATATTAAGTGCCTATTATGCTAATAATAATAATAATAATAATAATAATAATAATAATATTTTCTTTGCTAGTTTATTTGTTGGTCAGAAAATAGACGAACAGTCTGATTCCCATGGTATTTGATTTTAAAGCCATTTAATGGAACAAAAGCACTAAATAAGTGAGTACTGCTGCATTCCTGTCAAGTGACCCATTTGCAACACACCTGATAATCCTAATCTCAATTCCTTGATATTCCAGAAATTCTAGATAACTGGGAGTTCAGCTACATTCAACACCTCTGTAGAGACGCTCCATTTTTGGACGCCTGATTCAGAAGATAGCAGCGCTCTGCTCTTGAAACCTGCACACTCTGACACACCAACGTACTTACTAGAGCTGAGCACACTGAAATGTTGGCATGAATACAAACCAGAAATATCAAGAAAGTATTTTTTTTTTAACCTATAATACTACAACATTCCCACAATCAGGTTGTGGTTTTCTTAGTCTGCTATGATAGTAAATTTAATTTTTGGGGGGGTTGGTCTGACTAAACAAGACATTTAAAGGCGTCACTTTTAGCTCTTGGAAACTTTTAATGGACATTTTTCGCTCTCATCTGACATTTTTCTTTTAGACAGGGTGATTTATCAAATAAAATGAGGCAGATTTATTGCTAATCATTAATTGCAGCCCCAATTTGCACACCATTAAACCACTGGAGTATGTGTATTAGGGTTATAACGTTTAACCCAAAGGTGATGCCTGTAAATGGCTTGTTTTTTTTCAACCAGCAATCTATAACCCAAACATGTTCAATTTCCAATTATATAACACAGCAAAATGTAAAGATTTAGAAGCTTGAAAGGGCAAATATTCGGATTTTTGGCTCGATAAATGACGACACCATTTATCAACTATAAGAATTGTTTCTGGTTGTAATGATTATGCAGAATACAGATCATGCTGCGTTTCAGCATTTTAAAAATAAAGCTAGCTAAATACATTTGCTCCACAGAGTGTAATAACTGGCAATGAATCAGCTTTATATGATATGAGTCAGGGAAAACAGCTATGTGCATGTGTGCATGTGTTAGCCCAGCACAGGATCTCTTTGATGGGCAGAGTATTTGTGCGTTGGTTAATCCGCACTGTGTTACTCACACACCCGGCATCACTGCTGGTGTGTCTGTTGTGTCAGCTTAGCCCACTCAATCCCTAATCCAAAAGCACAGAGAGAGATGAACCTGTGTACCTACATGTGAAACGTCTCAATCATTTCCATTTCACCAGATTGCTCTTCTTGTTGCGCTCCTGCTGCCACGCTCACATCTTCCCTCATTTTAATAAGTTTAAGCGCCGTTTTTATTTCAGGAACGATGGAGGGACAGATTCCACTGGTTGCCCAGACAACAGACGCTATTGAGTGGATCGCACCTCGTCGTAATCGCCAATGAATCGAGACGAAGGCGAAGACCATCAGTCAGCTCCCATTCAAACACATTCACTCGGCCGAACAAAAGCCTCGGCTTAGCTCATCACTGTGATTTGTGGTGCTGACTGTGGACTGAGTGTGTGTACGGTCGATAAAACTGGCTTCCTGTATTCCCTTGACCTCTTGAGTGTAATTAAATGTTGTGCTGTTACAATGACCAGAGACACTAACACTTTCAATTAACTTGCTTTATTTTCTATCCACCTATTGTCTCTTGTTCATGTGAGGAGCATTGTGATCTTTTAAAAAATGTCAAATTTTACCTGTCAAATCTTAAAATCAGCCAGATCGTTTGAGCTAATGAGTGATAAGGGGGAAAAGGAAGGTTGGGATACAACTAATGGGTTAGTTTCTCAATTAATCAATTACTTGTTTGGCCAATAATTGTGTCAAGTATCAACCACAAATTCAAATTCATTTTTGCTTTGAAAAATGGCTTAAAAGTGTTTTTCTGTTGATCGACTAATCAATCAGCGCTACAACAAACCACAAATTTATTTAGGTAGACAACGTTTTGATCCCAGTCTAATGATCATCAGCTTTTTGTCTATTTTTGATCACATGAGGTAAGCACTCACAAATGTTCTGACATTTTTCTTTTTATTAAATCTTGGGACAAGAGTGCTTCCTCTGTCTTCCTCGGTGAGTGCCAATGTTTTAATAAAAAGAATAATGAAAGAAGCACATTTGTGAGTGCTCACCTCATATGTGAATTCAGTGGACTTCTAGATATTTCAAGAGACGAAATATCAAAGGCGACAAACAGAGACTGTTCCTTCCTTTGTTTTGTGTTTGTTGTGACAGAGCTGCAACCAGGGTCGGAAATTAACTTTTTTGTCTGCCACTAATAATAATAACAACAATAATACATTTTATTTATAGGTGCCTTTCTGAACATTCAAGATCAACCCACAAAACATAAGGTACCTACAGACGACAAGAAAGACAAAGTTCACTACTGTGTTTTAGGGGGCTCTCACACCTACCTCGTTTGGTCCGAACTTTCGGACTTTTCAGTTTGGTCCGAACCAAAAATACAGGTGTGAAACCTCCCCACTCAGGACGAACTGGGCCACAGATATTCCCACGCGTGCGCTGATCACAACAATATGCTAATTTTATTACATGTGTCTTTCTGTTTTGCATTTTCCTTGTCCACCAAAGTGGCAGATGGCCCAACGATTTAACAGATGCTAATATTCTCTGAATGCAACTAACCACTATTTACAGTATAATTGACTGATCTGTTGAGTCTTTTTTTTGGAATAATCTTTTAATCATTTAGTCTATTAGTTGGCAGAAAATACAAAACCCAGGATGACTTCTGTCAATGTCTTGTTTTGTCCAACAGTCCAAAACTCAATAATGTAACAGAGAAAGGCAGCAAATCCTCACATATGAAAAGCTGGAGCCAAAGAATATTTGTCATTTATGCTTGATAAATGACTTAACTGTTATGGCAATGCAGCAATTAGTTGATTA
Source organism: Micropterus dolomieu (assembly GCF_021292245.1). Classification (NCBI taxonomy): domain Eukaryota; kingdom Metazoa; phylum Chordata; class Actinopteri; order Centrarchiformes; family Centrarchidae; genus Micropterus; species Micropterus dolomieu. The sequence goes on along the minus strand of NC_060165.1, from coordinate 19,936,201 downwards.
TTCATAAATGCATAAAAATCAATTAATTGTTTAAGTCATTTTTCAAGCAAAAGTTTTCCTGCTTTTCTTTGTCTTATATGAAATTGAATATCTTTGGGTTTTGGGTTTTTTTGATTGTCACTTTCAACTGTGGGACCCTTGGATGGACATGATTTAGTTAAACATTTATAATCTGATATCTGATTTAAGAAAAAATACCTGTATTGGAAGGAACCGACAAGACAAAACTGTACCTGAAAGTAAAGACCATGACTTCCATTCATGTTTGCCATAAATTGGAAAAAAAACATGATGCACAGTCAGATTATTTGCTTTTCCTGGGTATCTATTGATGTAATGTTGAGGCCTGCGGAGGACGGTCTTTGCACAGTGCAGTTCTCAGCTAAAACAAACTAAACGCACCAACAAACCTTAACTTGACTTGACTGATGATACGTGCTATTCAGTAATAAATAAATCTCTCCGCCAACAACAGGATTAGACCTTGGGCTATTGACATGAATCTAAAGAAGAGGAAGAGAAGAAATCTTAGAAAAACACACTGCTGCCTGGAGGGAATACTGTCAGGAGCTCAGGAAAGTAAACACTCCCTTACTTTTTTTTTTTTAGATCAAAAACACACGTAAGAAATCTTCCTCTTTGAAAATTATCTTATGATAGCAAGAGAAAAGGCTACTCGATGCATTAATTAAAAACCACCACCCTCCCACACACACTGTTTAGGCTCATGTAAATACAAACAAGAGCGAACTGACTTTTAAGAACAATCCTTATTGATATTAAAAAAAAAGAAAAATCAACTACAGTTCCTAACTGCCTGAATAAATCAATTTCCTCACTGATATTAGTCAACTCCCTTTTTCGTCATCGAAGAGGTAAACTGGCCAGCTTACGCACATGACAAGTCTCTGCAGCTGTTGATGTGGGATCTTCAGAAGACCAAACCCCTCTGAAGTGAAGAGATGAGCTGAGAAAATGTTTGAATTCATTCATGTTAAATGGGACAGAGACAAAGTTGAGAGATACATTTTTCTACCTTCTGTAAAAAAGTTTAACGTTAACATTAAGCTAGGTCTACTCGTTAAACAACATTGTGTTGGCCCAAATATTAGACAATATTTAATTCTTGGAATTATGAAAGGGGTCCAAGTACGACTGCTTTGTTCAAATCTGCTCAAACAATTTGTACGAAGGATAAAAATTCTCAGTTTCAATACAAAAGGTAGAAACTTTTCAGGAGGCAGACACCATCTCTACATTTAAGAGTAGGCTTAAGACTTTCCTCTTTGATAAAGCTTATATTTAGGGCTGGCTCAGGTGAGTCCTGAACCATCCCTTAGTTATGCTGCTATAGGCCTAGACTGCCGGGGGATTTCCCATGATGCACTGAGCTCCTCTCTCCTCTACTTTCTCTCCCTCTGTATGCAACCTCATCCCATTATTGCATGTTACAAACACAACTTCTCCCCTTTCTGGTAGTCTTGTGCTTTCTCGTCCCTCTCCTCTCTCCTCCTATCACTTCCTGCAGGTGTTTCTGGCTCTGGAGCTGTGGAGTCTGGATCTGTGGATGCGGGTCACCTGCTGCCCCCGTGTTCCTGCTCGACACCCTCTGCTGCAACAACTATTGTTACTATAATCATTAACATTACGACTGTTATCATTAACACTACTATAAATATCTGTACCATTTTTCATTTAGTCTATAGAAACATCACCTTTACTGTCTGTACCTCTGTGTGTATATTGTGTAGTCTCTCTCTCTCTCTCTCTCTCTCTCTCTCTCTCTCTCTCTCTCTCTCTCTCTCTCTCTCTCTCTCTCTCTCTCTCTCTCTCTCTCTCTCTCTCTCTCTCTCTCTCTCTCTCATAGAGTACGGTCTAGACCTGCTCTTTTATGAAAAGCGCTGTGAGATAACTGTTGTTGTGATTTGGCGCTATATAAATAAAATTGAATAAAAATGAGTCCCATTCAACACAACTCTCCAAACAACACAGGTTTGAAAACAGCCTTATAAGTCAGCCCCAGTTACTAATATGGTGTTTACGGTGGTTTTAGGCTCATTTATAGACTCTGTTTTCAATATTTCAGTGATTAGAACACAAATCAATATACTGGCTGAGTTCAATAGACTTAGGCCTAGATTATTTATAACTATTTATATACTACTTTTGTCTCATTTGAATTGAATTTTTAAATGTTCTTACACACTATAAATATTGTTATTTATAAATGAATTTGTTTCTGCAGGTAATTCTTTATATCATAATAAATAACTAGGAAACTATTTTGACAATTGATTCATTTTTTAAAGTAATTTTTCAGTCTTTCAGATTGAAACAAACATGTCCAAGCTTCTCAAATGTGTATGTTTAATGCTTTTCTTCTATCATATAAATATAAGGAGCCTACTTCGGGTTTTGGAGAGATGTATGAAAACAACAAGCAATTTGAAAACATCAACTTGGGCGGTCAGAAGATATAACCAGCATGTTTCACCATTTTCTGACATTTTAGAGACAAAACAATGAATTAAGAAAATAACCAGCGGATAATTCGATTACGAAAATAATCGTTAGTTGCAGCCTTGCTAAAAAAAAAGTTCTATCCGAATTTGAAACCAGCTTAAAATGACTGTTTACCAAGGTATAATGAGATTAGCCAACCTGTTAAGAGAAAGAGGTGTTACGTGGAAACTGCTTCTGCGGGCTTGGTTTTTCTCCCAACTTCAGTCAACAGATCCAACTCTTTCTACTCCCTCCCCCACCTCCCTCCCAGATACTAGACTTTCCAGCTACTGTCTGGAAAATATGCTTGAGGAAAATGACTAATGCTATATCCTTCCACAACAGCTACCGCGCTGAAGTGCCCTTAGGCTCTTCATCCTGCACTAAACACAGCAGACTGTACTGAGCAGCTCCCAGGTGTGTGAATGTGATGCATCGCCGCAAAAGATGCTCAGTCAACACTCCTATAAGTATCCCCTGAGTGTTGCCAAATAAAGGTTAACCACAGAGGACGAGATGATCTGCCTCTAGTCCCTGAACGCCTCATAAAAGGTGTCACGAGTTGAAAAATGCCTGTGTGTGTTATATGATGTACCTGGGTGATGTGTACTGATGCCTAACAGACAGTATGTGGGTGTCCGCTGACACAATAATGCTGTTCCCATCTCTCTTAAGGTTGTGGCGGTCTGAATGGCTCAAAATAGTCAACAATTATCTTCAAATTAAGTCAAACCGAAGAAGTGTGATGTTAAAGAAATTTTATTGGACCTTTAAATTGGGGTTCACTTATGAGCCTGTGAATTGCATGGCAACACAAAAGCCAGTGCAACTTGTCTCCGTTTAGACCACCTCATCTTTTCAAGGCGCTAATATAACCATTAGCCGAGAAGTATGTTCTGTTTAGGGCAACACAACATTGAAGCTCTCTGTATGCGAGCCCTCTTGTAACTGGGTCAGAGCAGAATGTGTTTTTCCATCATAACATGCATGGGTGTAACCACACATTCATTGGGGGGTTCATGACGCCCCCAAGTATACAGTAGAAAATATTAAATATCTCCTCCATATTTTAGCAACCTCAAAAAAAATCAATATCAGTTTAAGTGTACGCTATATTTTAAATGTTTTCTCAGCCTACACTGACGTTAGACATCCCTTTCTGATGGGGGAACTGAATGTTCTGTTCAAAGCCACCAGACTCCTTTGACAAAAACAGCAACCAGCAACTCCTGTGTTCATCGAAGTAGAATTACTTTTGGCAAAGGAGTCTGATTGCTTTGGAGAGAGCACAGATCAATATAATGACCTCAGGTCCCTGTCAGACAGGGCTGCTTGTACACTGCTCTAAAAACTTAATATATTTATTACAATTCTTTAAATCTATATTTCCATCCAGTGACAGAATGAATCATTTGTATCTGCTGGTCACTTTCCGGTAGTAAAACATCCAAAAGCAAAAATCCTATCAGATGGGGGACCCAAGGATAAACTCTTTTCAAATGGGGGTCCATATTCTAATTAGTGTCAGTGTAGGGGTCCTTGATGTGAAAACGCTAAAGAACCATTGGTCTAATTCGTAGGTGTGTTTCAAGTCAATTAACATTAAGCAAATGACCCAAACAAATGGAAGCCACTATGTCAGCGAAATCACAGGCTATTCGTTTAAATGTGAATTCAAATTGTCAATGTAGACATCAAAAATATTTTGTCAGTGTGCAAATTTTCATATTAAAATATAATAGAATTGTGGGAGCGCTCTCATTTAGATCCTATCCCCAAATGTCTATACCATACCATTTCATCCCTTTAGCAGGAATAACAGTGACACAGGCATGTCACCATAGCATGTGTGGCATTCATGCAACACATAACAGGAAGGTGCAAACTGTAAGGTCAATTACCAGGACCCTCCATATTATTGGATATGATGACAGAGAAAAGATTTGAATCTTCATCTGAATTCACCGCAACTGAACACAGACTGAATTGACCTTCTACACCACTGGCTTTTTACCCTAGGGTGACATATTGCTTTGAAAAACTGTCTACCTTATGTCTAGATGATAAAAAGTATACATGTCCAAAAGGTCGCAGAGCACAGTATCAAAATGACTAAACATTATGACAAGTTCGCTGTCTGGAAGCGCAGTTCATCTCCACCAAACTCCATTCTAAAATATGTCAATTTAACATTGAGTCGGCATTCGGTATAAATGCATACATAGAGTAGTATAACATGATACAGAGATTTCAGAACGGGTTGGCACGTCTCTATTCCGCTTAACGATGTGCATTTTTGTAGAACAACATTGTGGGGATAAGAAGATAGTAATAAAACCAATACAAACATAGAAAATTAAACAGAAAATGCAGTAAAGGGATTCTCGGATTTGTGCCGAAATGCAGGAAGGCTTCCACAGACCCATTTGGAGTATGTAAATATCTTGTGCTGTAGCCAATATGTAGATTTCAGACTAATTAAAAAATAATTTAAGATTATTTTAATTGAAGCATGACATGTCGGTTTCATCACACCAGTGAACTGAACGTGTCGGTACTAGTCGGCAGAAAGCGGAGTGACAGCCGATTGCACAAAATCCTGCTTGAGAAAAAAACTCCACTTATTCTTTTATGACAGAAACTCGACGGTTAATGTTAATTAGCTCGTTTTAAAGACGTGCATGCAGACTTAACTTGTCACCTCTTGGTATGTTTGTTAAACTGTACATTTTCCATCTGATTAACGTGACCAGAAATTACACAACGTAAACAAAACGTATGTTTTCCTCAATACGGAGAAGCAACAAGCGCTCGTTAGCTTAACGTTAGCTTACTTCATAATAGTAGAAAAGCATATTTACCATATTACCCCCGCCGGTGTAAGTGTAGCCCTACTTCTGATAAACTTTTCTCCACACCAGCACAAGAAGCTCCGGACATAACGTTAATCCCGGGACTCAAACCGGATCTCCCGTTTTGTTGTCCTCAAGTGTGAAGTTGACCGTTGAATCCGTCGGAGCAGCGCATGCCATCACGGCTCCCACCGGCTGCCACCGCTGCCGCTGCTGGAAACTGATAGCCGACCGCGGCAACGGTGTGACTCTTTCCCCAGCCAGCCCGCCGCGGTAATCCTTCTAAACCCCGCGAGGCAAGAGAAGCACAATGTGTGTGAGTACGCCCCGCCCACCGTATTACACTGAGGGAGGGGCTGCGGGGGATATCAAATACACCCACATGAATTAATTCATAAACAGAGAAGGCAGAGCTCTGAGGTCCTAAAGCACCTGTTTTACTCAAATATACAGAGGTGGAAGAAGTACTGAGATAATTTACTTAAGTAAAAGTACTAATACCATATTGTGAAAATACTCCACTACAAAAAAAATCCTGCATTCAAAACATTACTTCACTAAAAGTACTCAAACCACACTGTGAAAATACTCCACGACGAGTAAAGTCCTGCAGTCAAAAATTTACTTCACTAAAAGTACTAATACCAGAAATACTCCACTACAAGTAAAGTCCTGCATTCAATACATTACTTCACTAAAAGTACTCAAACCACACTGTGAAAATACTCCACTACGAGTAAAGTCCTGCAGTCAAAAATTTACTTCACTAAAAGTACTAATACCAGAAATACTCCACTACAAGTAAAGTCCGGCTTTCAAAACCTTACTTCACTAAAAGTACTAATGCCACTCAGTAAAAATACTCCACTACAATTAAAATCCTGCATTCAAAACCTTACTCCAGTAAAAGTATCTTAGTATACTCCTATAATATGTAGTACTTGAAAGGAATTGAATAAAAGGTATAAACGGAGATAGACAAAATAAATCAAAAGTATCTTCTTACAATTTGCAAATACTTACTCATCAAATTAAAATACAAGTAATTTGTAATTTGAAAATATAAAAATACATTCTATACAAACTGATATTATCACATTTTAGGTATTAATTAGCCTCAATATGGCTCTCAAGTTATGTTATATTAAGATATGGCCAGAATTTAAAATTATGAACAGAATCATGACATCATGCCAAAGATGTGTGAGGATTGTGTTGAAAGATATCTGAGATATCTGAAATTAGCATGCTAACCAGCCAGGCCCGGTTCATCCTTTGTACCACTTGTACGTCAAGAGAAGATAGTCTAATAGTAAAGCTCAGCCCTCCCGCTGTTGTTTCAGCTGGGAGTCGTGAACGAGCAGCAACTTTGCTATGTCACACAAGCTCTAAACAACAACAATAATCTCACAAAATTTTCAGGAAAGAAAATATTCTTATACACATTGTCCTCATCAAATAGGGGGAAAAAACTACATTCACCTCCAGTCACTCTTTACACTTTAAATATAAAATTTTTAAAGCTGACTTAAACACATAGTCTCCCTTATATAAATATATTAAATAGCTGAAACAGACAGACATGGCATCGGTCATATCGCAAGTGAAAGGATAGGTGAATTATCCCACAAAGGTCTGGGCAAAGAGTCATTAATGATTTAAAGGCACAGCAGGTCTACTCTGGCCTTACTGATAAAGAACCTAATTAGCATTGTTAGCAGCCCTGTCATATGATATGGGCCTGCTGATAATTTACTGTCCAAGCTCACATTAAGTATTCATCCTCACAATAAGTGAGTCCACTCTTCCATCTGCCATCTTAGAAAACAGACATTCTCACAGGGGTTTTATCTCTGTCTTACCCTCCTGTCATTCTTTATCCCTTTCTGCCATCTCATGATTACATCGACCTGAAGTCCACTTTATGGGGACGGTGAGTGAGTCAGCCACCTGTTAATCACCGTGACAAGTGTGCATGCTGACAGGTTGAACTCTGTGCCCAGGTGATTCAGCCTGCAGGGCAGAGAACAGCACCTGGCACAGAGGCTGCCTGCAGGGCAAGAGCTCTGTTATTGACATTTGAATCTGAGGTTGATTTAATCTAATAATTTATCTGCAAGAGTGCGTGTGCATTTTTAGAAAGATCACTGCATTGCGCAGGGATTGATCCACCATAATTCTCTCTTCTATGATCAATCTTAATAACCTAATACACTTCCAGTCCATTTCCCCATGGTATTTATTTCTGATATCCATGCTTGTGCGTGTTTGTGAAACACAGATAGCAGTCAGAGAGTTAAAAGTGACATTTAATTATGTCCAGACTGGTGGTCTCTTTTGTGCTTTTGCATTGATTTGGTTCAGAGAGGGCATTGCCTGTGAGCTCAAAGAAAACAATTTAGCCTTACGTAAATGCCATTACGAGCAGATCTCTAATGGGTATTGCAGCACTGCACGACACCTGCGAGGCTGTAAAAAAATATTTCGAGACTATTGTCTTTCTGACTACTTTCATTGCAGTCACACACACACACACTCTCTGACTTGCACACGGTTGTGATTTGTCATCTAAATGTCACCACGTTTGACTTTTAATAGGTCCAATAGAGCTCAAAATCCAATTATCTGACAAGAAGAGTGATGCGACACAGCATTTCTGATCTGCAAGTGTTCAAATTCATGGTCATAAAATGAGCCACATGTGAGTCAAGAACTGAAGCATTCCCCTGTATATATAAAATTCACTGTTAATCACAAGTTGCTATTGTTCCCTGTCCACACCAGCAATGTTTGTGTTCTTTATGGGCTTCCTGCTTCCTGTCTCCGTCTCAGCCGTGACATCAGTGTGACCTTGGTGACACCAGAGACTTCCAGAGCGCCGATACTGGGAAGGGCTCTGGATTGTTTAGGTGAGGACGAGGATCAGGACGTTCTGCTGAGGTTTTAGATTGTTTGAGGGTGTTTGGAACATTGTGGAGGCTTTCAGGAACGGTTAAGTGATGGAATCAGAACGTTCCCTTGGGATCTGAGGATGTTTAAGAGGGGGAAAGTGGAACATTCTGTAGGGGTTCAGGATGTTCTGGTGGGATTCTGCAGTGTTTAGATTACTAAGGTCAAGACTTCCTTTTTAGTTGGAAATCTTGAATGTTTACTTGTGATGTTTGGGTGTCTGAATGCTTTGATGGTTGGTAGCTTGGTTAGCAAAGTGCACCTGTAATAAGTTAACTAAAAGTTAACTGTGATGCTAATTTTGGCTAGCAAAAACATGGTTAAGACTAAGTGTGCTCAACAAAACAAATGAACAGCCGACTCCTTAGAGTGTCCTTTAGTACAACCAAAGCCTGAAGAAGACATTTTTATGCAAAGAAAATGTTCCAATTAATTTTCATTAACTGACAAAGGGTTGAAGTTAACAAAAACAAAGAAAGCACCTAAAAATAATTTCACAGCTAGTTAAATGTACACAGTGCAGTGGATTCAATATGCTTCTGTCCTGATTGACAGCTCGCTGTGGTGGCCACGTGTCAATCAAAAGGTAGCCGTACCCTAAAACATACCCTGCTTTATCGTCTATTTTCCTCTAAATGGAACCATAATTTACAAAATGAACATCATGCTAGTGATTAAGACCACAAAATCATTAGGAAAGTGTTTAATGAGTTACTAAATCAAGTGAGAAATAGGGTAATTTTGTCATGGACTTCTATAGAAGCTGACTTCTTTTTGCAGCCAGTGGGTCATCCCCTGCTGGCACTTTACTTTTCAGACCCAGAGGTTCTCCCTTGAATAGATCAAATTATTATGTCATTTTGAATTGACATTTTGAAAATCTGACTTTGTAGTCCCCCCCCCCCCCCCCCCCCCCCCCCCCCCCCCCCCCCCCCCCCCCCCCCC
>NC_060165.1:19917335-19926933 GCF_021292245.1 Micropterus dolomieu | reverse complement strand
ATTTTTTTCCCCCCCCCCCCCCCCCCCCCCACACCTCTACGGAGGATTTTACCATCTTTTAGCTCATTGTTTTTGGAACATTTAGCAGCTGAAGAGCCACATAGTTCACTTGGGAAGTGGGTGGAGACCAAAACAGTGCTAAACATTAATGATAGCTGATAAAAGATGATAAATCTTGTGTTTACAGATTGTTCCGCTGCCAAGTAACAAACAAAAGACTACAGCTTTTAAACCATGTTACATAACTAATTTCATAATTACTTTTCTACAAGTAAACCTGATTTCAGTGCCACGAAAAATAGAAATACCCTCATGATGAAATGCAGTGCAACATTAGAACTTTGCATTACTTAAGCTGTTCTCCTTTTGTTGAAACTTCTACTTTTGTTGTTTGAGTTTGTCTGTTAAGTGTAAAAAATATTACATCACATTTTCTGAAGCCTAAGGGGATCTTCAAATTGCTTGTTTTTGAAATTTGCTTGATGCTGTTTGTGTACGGGTTTTCCTTTATGGCATTCAGTGCATTTTGGTGCCACTATAAATGACTTCAATGCTACTACCGTATGTCATTTAATTCCAGTATAACCACCTTCTGTGTTAATGTCGGTAACTTCCATGCCAGTGAAAATGATGTAAATGCAAATATGAGTTCCCATTCCTCACTGACATCATCTAGTATGTGGGAGAAATAAAGTGACAGATGGAGAGAGAAAGTGAGACAAGAAACTGAAAGCTAATTGACAAACAGCTGTCCTAATCTGGCCCTATTTTTGCTGTGTCTCTGAGTCAGACTGGAAGGGAAACTCTCCAGAGCAGACTATTGTTCAGACGTTTCTCTGTGAGAAGAAACGTCTCATTGCTTCCTCATTTCCTTTGTTCCTTGTAAGTCAGCACTGCTACTCAGACAGAGTTAGACAGGCAGACAGAGGCACACACTCAGGTTTTTATGGATGCAATACAGACATTCAAATCAACCAATTGGTATGGAGATGAGATTAAACCCTGAAGAGGTCATGTTTAATTAATCCTGCACTCATTTATATCTATTACATAGACCGGGAATGTATGTGTGTAAGTGCTATGACAAGTAAATGATAACATATAACCTTCGGAGCTCCAGGGAAAAGGACATTATGCGGAGAGAATTACATTAAGAGCATGAATATTTCACAGTTATGGCTCCCGCCTAATGTCCTGCTGATATCTCTGTCACAGAGACGCTCTAATGTGTTTATGATTCTACATTCAGTGACTATTGTTGCCATTTTGGAATATGTCCACTGCTGTGTGCTTCTGTTGGTATAACTCAGGGCAAAGACACAATCAACATCAGCTCAGTTGGAATCAATTGAACGGGGAGACTCTTGCATATACACATGCACAACCTTTGGGCTTAGTAATGGGAGCACTGAAGTTATGGTGTATTTTTGGATTACATAACCCGCAGAGATGCCCCGTTCAAAAAAAAAAAAAATCATCCCTTCTTTCATCGCACCCTCTCTTCATCCTTTGCATGTCCTCAAATCACACTCTCTTCTTATTAGAGCTGTCAACGTCATGCTCAGTTTTTTTAATATGTCAATGCTTTAGTGCTGGCAATTACATTTTCTTTCATGATGTGTCCCCCTTCTCAGATTTCCCTGCCTGTCTCTTTCACCTTACAGCTTGTATCTCTCACACAATCTTACCTTCCTCTCTGTTCTTATTGCTGCACCTTTATAACTCAGCATTTCATATGCAGCGAGCCCTTCAAACACTGAAGTCTTGCGTCAGTCAAACAGAGCTCGCAATCAGTTTCACACTGAATAACTAAAATGTACGTAATCCCTGCGGATCTCGCTGCCAAAAAAAGATGGATTTGTCAGCAATGCTAGTTTCTACAACATTAATGTTCTTTCCATCTTGTGCTATTGATGCCGATAAGCTATATTAGGCTCAGTAGTTGGCAAGTAATGATCCTAACTTGCACACAAACATGAGAGGGGGTGAAGAGCATGAGGGATTCTGCTGCTGTGGATACCGTTTGGCAATGGGGACAGTGATTAATCGGTCTGAGCATCCACATATATCACCAGGCAGAAGTAATCAGCAGAGAAGAGTCAGTCTGACATGTATTATCAAGCACAGTCCAGCTGCAGGGTTAGCCATAACACCAAGGCTGTAGGAAATGTAGTCAGAGACCTAATCTTCATAAATCCATCACTAACATTCAGTTAGTTTCAAACTCATTTACTAAATCAGGCTGCATCATTAAAACTTAAACCTGCAATAACTGTTTTTTTCGGTCACTTGATGGCAGTGGCTACAATCTGTGCACACGACAGTGGCCAAGTTGTTAGCAAAGAGTTGCTTATTTATGAATCCAGCAGATATGGAGCAACACTAGCATTTGATATGTTGTGTTTCTGGCCACCTGATGAATGTCACTAAAACATTCCCTCTATTTTTAGCTCTGTTTTTGGTCTGCATTATCTCTCTTTATCTGGGTCTTTACCAGCTAAATGCCCAACTTTCTTCACCACATAGTCGTTAACTTGGTCTGCCGTTTGGTGCTGGGCTTAACTGCCAGTCCTCTGTTAACATAAAGGTATGAGTTTCTTTGTATATTTTTCAAAGCCAGTAGTATTTATGTAGTTTGGAAGTGGAAATTTCTGATTATGCTGATCTAGCTAACATTATCAGAGTTATTGGCAAATTGGAAAATAGAGGAATATTTTGTTGCTTTTGTGAAATGCAATCCTCCCACTTTACATTGTTATTAAACAGCATTGTCAAACATAGTACTGTATTACGTCTGTTACTGTACTCCTTGCTAGCAAGCTAACCTAAGCTTTTTTCATTTCATTCTGATAGGTAGCAGTTACTGGGTGTAAACATTTTGTAAAAATCTAAAATCTACATAAGAACTAGTTTGTATGGTGCAACCCTGTTTAATTTAGTGATATGTAAATTTCCACTTTTTAAAGGAGGCTACTTTTGTTATAACTAGGCAAAGTCTGAACCTATGAAGAGCTGATTTAACCGGCTCCAGAGCTCCTTTAATTCACTTTCCACTTTATAGTTATTGCCTTCTCTCCTCTCTTTCACTATCTCTACCTCGAAACCAACATTCTCTCTCAAACAAATGAACAGAAGAAGCTTCACTCCTCCTCTGTTGCTCCCTCCTCCTCAGGCTCTTTTCAGCCTCTACAATAGAATTTCTTCAGGGAGGGCGAAGGTTCCCATCTTTCCAGCTGTATTCTTTTGTCCCACCCTAGCAGGGGGACTAAATCAATGGGGCACTTGAATGGGCACGCTGGGAATGGATAAGGGTTGACAGTTTTTAAGAGACTCTGGCGGTAAATTTAAGCTGACAGCAGTTGAGGCTCTGCAGCAGATAGATGCAGCAGTGTCAAGATTAATCACATGGCTACAGTTTCACAAACAATGATGCAGTTATTGCATATAGTTGTGTACAGTTAATGGTTACAGTTTATCAATCCCCCATGCTTTCCCCTCCCTTAAGAGCTACTGCAAAACTGTACTCTACCTGCAAAATAAAGGAAAACCATGTTACTAGATAGGATTCAGGGTTGTAGCTGCCATCAAGGACATAACTGACATAATTTCTTCTGTATTGTTTGTGGGAATTTGGGGGCTGTTGAACTGGAGTGGGCAATATAGCCAAAAACGTCTATCACGGTATATGAAGGTTTATATCATGATACAGTAATTGTTCTGTAAATTCAAGTGAGAAATGGTTTAAAACAATCATAGCATACTGTACTTCATCTCATATCTTTTATTTGGAACTTCCACACAATCACAAACAACTCGTCTTGCATTTACACGTCTTCCTCCATTTTTTCTTGTCACTCGTTTTTTCGGTGGTTGGCAGGTGGTTGGCTTGGAGGTGCATTACCGCCACCAACTGTCGCTCTCATGTCATGTGAGAACGTGGCATGTACCGAATCTTTCTTCAAAAAAATCAACAAAACTAAAAAGAAATAAATGAAAATGAAAAGCATAAATAAAGTCTCACGGTAAGAAATGTTTCTTGATTCAGATAAGGAACTATCTGATCAAAGAATGAGTAAACAATGCTTATAATCTGATCAAGAATTTTGACACTAACTTTCGACAGTCTTCGATACTTGATGCTATGCACACACTTCCACTGAAGGTTTGATACCCAGCCCAAAAAAGGATTCAGAATTTCTCCACGTAAATGTTATTCCTGGCAGCTCCTGGAGCTTTAAAACCGCATTAAGAGCTTGAAGATTGGAAAGAAAATGTACAGAAAATACAATGATTTGTTAACTGAAAATAACTGATAAATAAAATACGACTAGGGGGGCTCCTGACATACTTCTAAAACCCTGGCTGTGGCCCAGGTTGCATCTCCACCTTTGGTCTCAAACAACCAGGATTTCATGGGTTATTGATCCTACAAGGTAGCTAACGGTGCCACACAGTGAAGTGAATTCATGCTGACACTCATTATTTTCACACAGTTTGTGGCCTGTCTTGTAAAGTAAAATCATTTTTTGCCATTCTTTGTGAGCCATTTCATCAGCAAGCTGCTTTCATCCACAAGCAACTTCTGGCTGTTTCATCGCCACTTTGTTCTTGATGCATGAGCAGCCTGGTACTGCATTTTCTTCCAGACACCTAACACTACTACTACTGATCTCAATCTCTTCTACTTTTTCTTCTTCTTCTTCTTCTTTTTTTCTTCTTCTTCTTCTTCTTTTTCTTCTTCTTCTTTTTCTTCTTCTTTCTTCTTCTTTTTCTTCTTCTTCTTCTTCTTCTTCTTCTTCTCAGTCTCCCTACTGTCTGTATGACCTTGTAGTTTAAGCACAATCACTAAAAATGGCATTGTAACCAAAACAGCAATGCTGCAATTTGGAGTAAGCACAGACAGACAAAAACAACTCTAAGATGATTAACACAGAGGTTTTGACATGAGGCCTTCAGCAGGTACAGTATACCGAGTATATATAGTCTTCACTTTATACTGCCCTGGTGCTGATCCAGTGTTTTTGGAGTTTGAAAAGTCAGGATATTTCACCCTCATATATACTGACCATTATTTTTTTCAATCTGTCCCTTGAGTCCCTCAACTTTATCAGACTGAAATGCAAAATGGAAAAGATTTGATAATCCATAAAATTGTCTCTGTCATTTATCAAGCATTCAAACATTTTCTAGGACTTTTGGTAAGACAGAATAAGACAACAAGGGAATTTATTTTCACTTTTTTGATTTACATTTTACAGACCAAACAGTTTATCAATTGGTCAAAAAAATAACCAGAAGAGGAATTGATAATGAAAATAAACATTAGTTGCTGCCTATATAATTGTATCTACTATGAAGCATGAAAAATAATAAAAATATGTAAACACTTTGATAACCAAATATTATTGAAAAGTCATTAACAAAATGGAAACAAAATACAACAAATATTAAAACTAATATTAAAATATGATTTTCTAATCACAGGCCATAGACTGTACTCAGTGGTGGAATGTAACTAAGCACATTTTGAGGCTTTTCTTTTACTACACTACATTTATATAACAACTCTAGTTAGCAGTTGCTTTGCTGATTCACTTTATTAATACAAAATATAATCAACATTATATTATATTATATTAGTACATGATACCCAGCAGTTTATAAAGTAATTACAATTATCCCCACCTTTACGGGCAACAACAATGAAATCCATCCATCTACATCCGCTTATCCGGGATCGGGTCGCGGGGACAACAATGAAATGACGTACACAAATGCATCAATAATAATAATCCATTTATATTTTCTATTTTTCTGCATAATGAGTACTTTTACTTTAAGTACTTTAAGCATATCCTGCTGCTAATACTGCTGTATGTATAAACTTTAATGCAGGAATTTTACTTGTAACAGAATATTTCTACAGTAAAATGTCTGACTACCTCTTCCTACTATACTGGGTACAGCCTGTAATGTATTCTATAGAACAGTGGTTCTCAAAGAGGGGTCCGGGGACCCCCAGGGGTCCTTGAGAGGGTTCCAGAGGTCCCCATCAAAGTTTGAGAACCACTGCAATAGAAATACCAAAAACAAGTCTCCAGTCGGAATATGTTTTTGTTCTCTGTGTGCGAGTCCTCTCACAGGACAGTTTTTTAAGGCGCAGCTCCCCCTTGTGAACCACTGGTTTTACATTATAGTTATAATAAAAAACTTATTTAAAGAGCACTTATCAAAACAGACTACAAAGAGCTTTACAGACACACAGAAAGAAAGAGGAAATAGCATACCACAGTGAATGGTAAAATACATGAGGGGCAAAATAAAATAAGAAATAACAATAAAATAAAAAATTCAAATAAGCAGGATTAAAAAAAGAGAGAACAAAAACAATAAAGCTTTGCCCCCTTTAGTTTTCAGCCTGGATTCAGAGAGAAAGAGTGGAAACCCCTGCCCAAAGATCCCAAACTATGCAAATGCTAATAAGGAATTAAAAGATCCAAAATATATAATGAGTCAGATCATGGACAGCAACATCAAAACGTAGAGCAAATATAAAGAGGCTAAAACAGGTGTGATGTGTTTGTACCTCTTGGTTCTGGTTAAAAGCCTTGCAGCTTAGTTCTGCACGTGTGTAGTCATTTCAAATATTAGTGATTAAGACAAGAGAAAAGGCCTATTGCATGTTTTAACTAAGCTTTAGATATATTCTAGTGATCCAAACACTGCAGCCTCACTGTAACGCGAGCTGTTCTGCCTCTGAGAATGTGTAAATAAAGGACAGTACAGCCTCTCTGAGCGAGCACCAGAGGCCGTTTGAAATAAATATCTAAGGGGTCACACTTTCAAAGCGTGTGGGGGAGGAAGGGTGGGGCACCAGCCACGCTTTCATGTGTCATCCCGCTACACTCCCACATCTCTGCCCACCCTGTACCAGCAGCTTATGACATTTCAGCCCCTTTGTCTTCCTCTGAGTGGTTTGAGATCTCTTTGGATAATAATTCTTTCCCCCTTTAGAGTAAATGACAGCTGCTGTGATATGTAGGCGTATAGAAAGACAGAGAGGGAGTTAAAGGATCTGAAAGATGCAGAGGTGTGACATTAAAGCAAGAGGTCAGTGAAGGATAAAAGGCTAAACAAACTGACATATGACAACACCACCACCATTAATCTGTAGATTAAGTAAGATATCAAGATATCAAGTAACAGAGAAGACACTAACATTTATATTCAGGCTACTGTTGGATGATGGCTAAAACTCTCTTCTAGTGCTGAAACATTAAGTCTATCAATCAATTAACCATTTGTTAACAATGTTTATAACTGATTCTACATTTTAGGAGAAAACATTTATTCGCTTTCTTGCAGAGAGTCAGATGTGAGGACTGATACCACTCTCAAATCGGTACGTTAAACAGCCATTAGCTTAGCTTAGCTTAGCCAGAGACCTTATAGGCAAGTCGTGCCAGTCAGCAGCCATCTTGGCAACGCCTCCGGGCAGCTATTTCGGACTAACAAGACCAGCCTCCTATCTCCTATCTCCTATCAGGCAAGTCTGTTTCCAAGTATCCGTACGAAAATGGAAGTGTAAAAATAAATTAAATGAATGTTAAGCATTAAGCTACAGCCATCACCGATTAGCATATGCCTGGAAACAGCTTCTTATTCTTCAGTTTTTGTAGGGATTAAACAAACAAGATATAGCATGTTATGTGCTAGAAGGCAGACAGAGCCAGGCTAGCTGTTTCCTGACTTTGGGCAAAATTATGCTACCTATTTTTTGCTGTAGCTTCATACTTACCGTACAGATACAATTTGACAGTGGTATCAATCTTCTCATTGAACTCTTAGCAAGAATGCGAAAAAGACATATCTCCCAAAATAATTAAATATACCTTTTAAGCCATTTGTTGCAAAATATTGGAATTCAACAGCACTACAAACTGCAGCCTCCAAAATGACTATAAAGTTGAATCAACATCTCACTAAAACAGTTATACATTATAATCTTCATGAGGTAGGATTTATTGTTCTATCAAAGCTATAAACCTAAAGAACTGGCGCCTGGAGTGTATATAAAGTCAAGACAGTGTGAAATTAAGAACACAGAGAAAAGCTAACGTTTCTTTTTCCTGCTGACTTCAGGGATAAAAAAGATGACAACAGAGAAACGACTAAACCTCTGTTTACAGTACAAAGCCTGTTTTCCCCCTTTAAAGGAGCTAGCTAGAGGCTACTGACACAGACAAGGTTATATGTTAATGATGCAGAGCACACACACATGCACACACACCGCTCTGTTTAACTTTGATTTAATGAGACAAGTCAATTATGAATTAATCCTATCATATCTGGTATAATGTTATTCACACTTGAGGACATTTCATTGTCTTACCCCCTAACCTTAAACCTTAAGCCTTTACCCTAAAATTTAATGATTTACAAGAATTTAAACAATTGGACCACATAGAGGGTGAGTTCCCACAATATGAGTAATACATACTCACACACACTGCACACACACACACACACACACAAATAACTGCCATAATGTCATTAATAAGGGTTTGACATGTGTTTTGACAGAATTCATGCACTAGCCCTCACAGCAACAGGTAGAACCAGTGTATGCATGTGTCTGGTCTTGTGCTTATAAAACAGTTCCACCTTGACATTAAATTTAAGTTAATGCATCAGAAAAACATTTCAATTATATTATTTATTTATGATAATGATAACATCCTGAAAAGGGCCATTCTGACTAATTTGTATTTTTACTTTTGAGGTAAATGTTGCTGTTAAGTTCAATTTTGAATGCAGATCTTATTGTAGTATGGAGTATTTTTAAAGTGAGTTATTGCTACTTTTAAAGTAGTTTTGAACCGGTCCTCGCTTTTTCAACAGATTTCCCAAGTTAAAGGTTCAGTGTGTAAGATTTAGTGGCATCTAGTGGTGAGGTTTGTGAATTGCAACCATCTGTCCAGCCTACCACTGCCCCCTAACCTTTCAAAGAGCATGTCACTGTTTCTGCACCACAGTCCATTACATAAAGTTTATACTTTACTTTTTAACATTGACAAGGGAAAACGTTAAGACTTGGTTTTAGGTTTAAGACTCAAATTTAGCTTAAATAGGTGTTATGTTTTCAATTATAACAACTAAAAATAAATCTAAGTCTAATTAGGAAGCTTTTGTTTCAGAATTATAGAAAATTGAACAAAGTGTTCCCTTCTAGCAACAATCTTATTTTTCATTAGTAAGCAAAGACACAATGTGGGAAGGGGGTTTAAAAAATGATTTTATTATAAGTGTGTAGAATATTTGTTGGTCTTTGAGGATAATATAAATGCCTCCAAAACACTAGTAAGTATTATTAAACACCCTTCAGGGGCTTTGAAAGATTGGCAGAGATCTTAGCTCTGTGACTTGACTGTAATGATTAGGGCACAAACTGTGGGGCTGGTTCCCTCTAACCTTAACCTGAAGGGTTATGTTGATGTGGGTCCTCGTAAGAATAGAGGTACAGACGTGTGTATATATGTGTGTGCAGTCAAATGATCTCCAACAGTATACAAAGAGTGGGCTTCGAGCATCATCTCCC
>NC_060165.1:19819428-19917235 GCF_021292245.1 Micropterus dolomieu | reverse complement strand
ATAAAGTCAAGACAGTGTGAAATTAAGAACACAGAGAAAAGCTAACGTTTCTTTTTCCTGCTGACTTCAGGGATAAAAAAGATGACAACAGAGAAACGACTAAACCTCTGTTTACAGTACAAAGCCTGTTTTCCCCCTTTAAAGGAGCTAGCTAGAGGCTACTGACACAGACAAGGTTATATGTTAATGATGCAGAGCACACACACATGCACACACACCGCTCTGTTTAACTTTGATTTAATGAGACAAGTCAATTATGAATTAATCCTATCATATCTGGTATAATGTTATTCACACTTGAGGACATTTCATTGTCTTACCCCCTAACCTTAAACCTTAAGCCTTTACCCTAAAATTTAATGATTTACAAGAATTTAAACAATTGGACCACATAGAGGGTGAGTTCCCACAATATGAGTAATACATACTCACACACACTGCACACACACACACACACACACAAATAACTGCCATAATGTCATTAATAAGGGTTTGACATGTGTTTTGACAGAATTCATGCACTAGCCCTCACAGCAACAGGTAGAACCAGTGTATGCATGTGTCTGGTCTTGTGCTTATAAAACAGTTCCACCTTGACATTAAATTTAAGTTAATGCATCAGAAAAACATTTCAATTATATTATTTATTTATGATAATGATAACATCCTGAAAAGGGCCATTCTGACTAATTTGTATTTTTACTTTTGAGGTAAATGTTGCTGTTAAGTTCAATTTTGAATGCAGATCTTATTGTAGTATGGAGTATTTTTAAAGTGAGTTATTGCTACTTTTAAAGTAGTTTTGAACCGGTCCTCGCTTTTTCAACAGATTTCCCAAGTTAAAGGTTCAGTGTGTAAGATTTAGTGGCATCTAGTGGTGAGGTTTGTGAATTGCAACCATCTGTCCAGCCTACCACTGCCCCCTAACCTTTCAAAGAGCATGTCACTGTTTCTGCACCACAGTCCATTACATAAAGTTTATACTTTACTTTTTAACATTGACAAGGGAAAACGTTAAGACTTGGTTTTAGGTTTAAGACTCAAATTTAGCTTAAATAGGTGTTATGTTTTCAATTATAACAACTAAAAATAAATCTAAGTCTAATTAGGAAGCTTTTGTTTCAGAATTATAGAAAATTGAACAAAGTGTTCCCTTCTAGCAACAATCTTATTTTTCATTAGTAAGCAAAGACACAATGTGGGAAGGGGGTTTAAAAAATGATTTTATTATAAGTGTGTAGAATATTTGTTGGTCTTTGAGGATAATATAAATGCCTCCAAAACACTAGTAAGTATTATTAAACACCCTTCAGGGGCTTTGAAAGATTGGCAGAGATCTTAGCTCTGTGACTTGACTGTAATGATTAGGGCACAAACTGTGGGGCTGGTTCCCTCTAACCTTAACCTGAAGGGTTATGTTGATGTGGGTCCTCGTAAGAATAGAGGTACAGACGTGTGTATATATGTGTGTGCAGTCAAATGATCTCCAACAGTATACAAAGAGTGGGCTTCGAGCATCATCTCCCGTTGGATGGTACATCTGTAACATGATGACAAACTGATGGCGACTATAGGATGACATCTTTTACAGGATGAGTGTGTGCAGAATTAGAATCTGGAGTCTGCAGATGAAGGTCATCATCATCGTCAGGGAAATTATATACATGCAGAGACACACGCACACATAGGCCGGGTCTAATCAGGGAGGGGACGCCTGTTGTTGACGAGGTCGAGTACATCTGCTGTCTGTTTCCTAGTGAGGATTGTGATGGAAGTGCAGTGTTTACTACAAATAAGGGTTTCTTGTTATTGAGGAAAAGATGAGTCAGTGAATTGGAACATCTTTAACAGTCTTTTGTAAAGCAAACATTATCTGGTTCATTATCTAAAATGAGAGTATATGTGATTATTTTCTTTGTTTGATATTGCTGTAAATTGAAAATCTTTTGGCTTTTGACTGTTGGTTGAATCTTTATCATGCATGCATGCTGTCAGCATTTACCTCAAATAATGCCATCATGCTAACATGCTCAAAATGACAATGCTAGCTGGGGCATAATTTTAGGTTCACTGTCTAAATTAATTTAATCTCAGACTCAATGCCCCTTAATCTTCGTCATTTTAATTATCTGAACTGGCTTTTATTGTTTTATCACCCTCCCGCTTGACCCATGACAAGTTCACAACTTAGTTTAGTGTGTTTGCAAGCTAATATTTGCTAATTAGTACAAAAATCAAAGTACTACACACAAAGTGGCACTAGAGCAACGTCAAGATTCATCCCCTGGGAACAATGGACAACAACATTTTATGGCAATCTATCCGACAGTTGTTAAGATATTTGTCACAGTTGTCCAAACATGGTGACAAGGAACATGAGGACTTGGTGCAGTACAAAGATTTAATGGCAAATGTCAATATACAAAAAGGCATACAGGACAGTCAGGCAGGTACAGGTCAAAACCAGATAAAGGATGTCCTATCAGGTAAGCAAATCTGAGAGGGATCAGGCAAAATCCAAAAGACGGGCAGGGTTGACGGAAAACAAAGTGAAAGTCCAAAAACACCGGGACAACAAACACTGGGTGAATGACTGGACACACAATTTAATGGTGCATTCATGCACTCCTTGGATGGACCCATTTCCCGTGTTGGGATCTTGTTTTTCCGACTTAATGTGTGTTCACGAGCTTTAAGTCGTATAAAAGATGTGTTGTATTTTAAAGCTCAGTGTTTAAATAATAACATTTTAGATGTTTCCAGTAGGCGAGCAGAAAAAATCGTATGCAATATCGGATTTAATAAGAAGAAGACATGTCAACTCATCAAGTCGTGTACCAAAATGTTTCGAATTGAGGGGGCATTCGTGTGAATTTTCCCAGTCAGGAACAAATTTTTTCCATTATTGCAAAACCACATGAGTGTAGGGTAAATACTGTAGTCAGGGGAGGATAACTAGGCACAGGTAAAACTAAACAAGGCGGGTAGACAATCCCACCGATGGAGGGAAAAAACATTATTATACTATTTATTTATACTATTATACTTATTTTATTAATTAATTCATTTCTTGAGCTTATACTGAACACATAACTTTATATTATGAGACCAGTATCTGGGCGCACTGAAAATTATGCGAGTTATGTGCCGCAGCAAGAATAGCAAGAGCGTGGGTTTACTTTTTTGTTCACAGCATTGCAGACACCCTGAACGCTGAATGAATACACTCAGCGAAATGTCTGGAAGCAAAAATGAAAAGTAATTACTGCAGGAAAATATGAATAATAATGGGACTGCACTTAACTAGTGGTGGCAAATAATGAATCAGGACCAACCATGAAATATCTACTTTTTAACTAAACAGATGAGATGCTCGTTTTGTTATGCAATGACACATTTTCAGTGCACCATGTTCACCTTCCCCCATTAATGTGAATATTCCCATCTATAGCTAGGATTTTATGTAATTAGAGCATCTTTCAAATTATTCAGCTGACATACATTGGCTACATGACATGAGAGTGGGTGGCATTTGTTTTCAGTATAGCAAGGTGAAATGCTCAGTGCACAGGGTCAGCAGCATAGCATTTAAGCCTCACAAAATAAATAATAATCGTAACAATTGCAGGTGGGCAGAGAAAAGCTGCATATAGCACAATGCAGAAATACACAAGTTGTTTGTGTTTCAGGATTTTTCAAAGTTGAGAAGCATCACATTCTACACATGATGACTTTAATCATAAATAATGAGCTGTTAATGATATAGAGTTGTGCTGATTTGAGATCTTACTAAAGGGGAATGAGATTTGTGGAATATGAGGGCCTATTGAAAGCACTGGGAAAGTATGATATGCACCACTAATATAACTTTAACCCTTAAAGTATATCAAAGTAAATCCTGATTCAAATTTAGTTTTTTTTGTCGTGGGCAATATGGATAAAACTCTCTTTCACGGTATTTGTAATTGTATATTGCAATACAAATATATAGTTACGTAGTACATTTTCAGAAAAAATCTATTCAGAAACTGTTTATGGATAAAACAACTGACAAACCAAAGTGCCCTATAATAAGAGTCTACAGCCTTGCAACTTGTCACACATTTTGATTTAAATGCTAACATCAGCATGCTCACATTCACACAAAGACAATGCGAACATGTTGTTTAGCAAGTATAATGTTCATCATCTTGGTTTAGCATGTTGGCATGCTAACCTTTGCTAATTAGCACTAAAACAAAGTACAGCTCAGTCATTTAGTTTAAAAGGTTTTTAGTCATAAACAAAATAATTGAACAAATTAAAAATTTGACCTGTTGATGGCGCTAGAGGAAAAGTCAGAGGATTACCAAAATCAGTAGGATTTGTCCTCTGTAGGACATGAATGTCTGTACAATTTTTTTGTGGCAATCCACACAAATGTTGTTGAAATATTTCAGTCTGGACCAAAGTGGTGGACAAACCTACAGTGCCATCCTAACTAATGTGGCTAAATGATCCCATAAAAAAGCAAATTGGTTTTCAACATTGTCACAATTGTTTCATACACAGAGAGATGTTAAAGAGATTGCTAGCACAGTATAAACAGTATGGTTAAGACTGTGACAGTTGACACATTAGTTTCATCTCACTTTATATATCATCATATCCTGTTTTAGTCCTTTCCTAAACTAAACCCTTTGTGGTAGTGAGAACCTGCAAAATGTTCTTATGTTGCATCATTTGTTGTTTGTACAGTACTTAAGTGTAGTACACGTAAGAGTATAAAAGACACACACACACACACACACACACACACACACACACACACACACACACACAATGAGCTTTATTAGCCAGAGAATTGTGTTGTTGACACATTACACAGAGATGTCCTCTGAGATATTTCCTCTGTTATGGGATAAACACACACAGCTTAATGAGAGAGAACGGGGAAATAAAAGCCGAGCTTAGACCAAGGTCTTGAATGTGTCTGAGATGGTTACCATGGTAAACAGACAGTAATGACCACAGTACACAGTTTGAGGGCATCTACATTTCTAAGACAGTAGATCTACTGTCCACAGAGGATGTAACAATATATCAGGGGTGCAGAAGCTGTGAAAACACTGATCAAGGCTGATTATAGACTTGTTGCAGAACTTTTCTGCAGAGTTGAGAGGGTGAATGCAAACAGGGGAGTGATAAAAAAGAAACCTCCTGCTGCTTCTTTCTTCTACTATTTCCTTGTTTGTGGACTGAGGAAGGCTTTTGGCTTGACAGGAAGAGCCCCATTATACTGGATGGCTTACATAACATTGTTTTTATGGCATTTTGTTGTGCATAAACTGGCAGACTGAGGCACATAATACATGCACACACAAAAACACACATTGTCAGCACAGCAGGAGCAGCCCAAAACACAGCGACCATTTAGAGACTGGCCCAGAGATGCTTCTCTTTTAGCCACAGAGAACAACAACCAGACATTCTGGTGGCACGGCTGAGATTGTGATTGGACAGGTAAAGACAGGAGGAACATAAACATGACCTCCTGCTTGAGCACTCAAGAGCCAGAACGGAGAAACTTCAGAGGTGTTTTTCTAAGAGCAAGCGAGAAAGAAAGAGACAAATGAAAACATACTCTGGAAGTTAAAATATGTGCATGATCTATGGCTTGCTATACACATTCCTGAGATGTTACTCAAGCAGCCAATCACATGTTCACACAGACGCTTACAGAGAAAGAGACGTGGTGAAACTTGCCTGACTCAACTGTCAACTGTTAAAAACCAACTTCCTTGAATATTTCTGGTTGCAAAACACAAAATAACTCATTAAATAACACAGATGTAATGAACAAAAATATGTAAGAGCAACATCTTACTTTATATTCCTGCCATTGAAACCTATTATCTAATCAGAGCTATCTATATACAACCTAGAATGCCAAGCCTTAGGCAGTTCCATGAAAAGCTATGAAAACATTTCAGTGGTAAACCAGTCATAAATTAACTTTTTGTATCACATTCAGAGCTCCTCGTGTGATCCACGTAAATGTCGAGTTAATAATAATGCACTGCTAATACATGTGATTGACTTCAATTGACCCGTTTTCATTCATGCCGGAGAGGTGAACAGCAAGAGAGGAAGAATGAACCAACAACTCAAAAACAAGGAGATTTAGAGTCGTAACAAATGCAAACGCTACCTCTGTCACATAGATGAGTGGAGTAGCACTGTAGTTCTTCCTCATGTCTCCTCTTCCTCACAGCCTGAGGTCAAAGCGCATGCCACAGCAGCTTCAGAGGACCCCTGCACCAGCATCAGAAAGCTCTGTCTGCGTTTTTGAAGTTTAAGGACTACCCTCGGAGGGAGGAGGAGTGTGTGTCTGTCTAGCTGGTCGTGTGTGTGTGTGCAACCCTCTTATTGTGAAATATTTTGCTTCCTGTGTTGGCAGCAATCAGATTCAAACCAACGTCTCCCTGCGCACCTCCACACACTCAGATCCAAACCTGCACTACGTTGCCCGAGTCCTGAGGTGCGTTCCAAAGCTGCAGTGTTCTGTACTGTTCTCAAACATGTCAGCCCAGTTGGGAAAAGACCACCTTAAAAGGCATGATGCAGCCCGAGACGGAAATTTTTTGATCCCTATCAGCCTGGACACACTTTGCCACAGCAACAACAACCTCCACTGCCCATCAGAAGGGAGCAGACAGCGGATGGAGAGCCGGGGACGGACACTGACAGAGGGGGAGGGAGAGGAGGGAGGAAGGGGAGAGATTTAAGGCAGTGAATGAGTGTGGGAACATTGAGCTAGTGCAGGAATCACCAGCCAGATTTGCTCCCTCAGGGGTGAATGCACTTTACAGGACAGACTTTGACAGCACTTCTAATCTGCAGAGCCAGATAACAGCCTGTGTGTGTGTGTGTGTGTGTGTGTGTGTGTGTGTGTGTGTGTGTGTGTGTGTGTGTGTGTGTGTGTGTGTGTGTGTGTGTGTGTTTGTGTGTTTATATGACCGAGGCTGGACTCTGCACCCACTCCCACTGATTCTCAAAGGCAGAGTCACTGTTGTTTCTTGTCATCCAGCCAACCTAAAAGCAGAGGTGGAAAGTAACTAAGTACATTTACTCAAGTACAAATTCGAGGTACTTGTACTTTACTTTAGTGTTTTCTTTTCATGCCATTTTTATAATCCGACATGTGTATACAAAACATATGACGAGCTGATAAAACATGCTGCTTTGTTATTAATTCAAAGGATTAATTACCAGTAAATTGACTACTTGATTTACAGAAGATTATTAGCAACTGATTTGATAAACGTTTCATGGTTCCAGCTTCTCACATTTGAGGATTTGCTCCTTTTCTTTTTAAATATTTGAATAATTTCCATTTATCTTTAATAATTTTGAGGTTTGGCCTGTTGGTTGGACAAAACAAACAATGTGAAAATGTCACTATTTTCAATCAATTACTCGAGAAAATAATAATTTATAGTTGCAGTCCTATATCCGCTCCACCTCAACCAACAATAAAATCCTGCTTTTATTAATGCATAAGTAATAATAATCTAATGATATAATAATATGTAATAGTTTAAGAGTCACAGGTGCCAATTCAGCACCATGTACTTTTACTTTTAATATTTTACAATTTACTGATTATACTTAGCTTACATGTTTTACAAAAAAACGTTTTCAAAGCAGGACTTTCACTTGTAATGGAGTATTTTTACAGTCTTGTATTATTATTTGTTACTTAAGTAAAGGATCTGAATACTTCCTCCACCACTGCCTAAAGGATAACGAACATTATTTTATCAACAATTCCACTGAGCCCAAAACTAACAATACATGCATTCTGGTGTTTTCTGTTTCACCACAGCCTGATGTGAGTATTCTAGCTTGCATTACATGCTAACATTTGTTAATTAGCACTAAACGTACAGTAAAGTACAACAAACACTGATGGTATTGTTTTTTGCAGGTATTTGATCATAAGACAAAGAACTGGACTAGAGGAAAAGACAGAGAATAACCAGAGTTATTGAAACTCATCCTCTGGGGATCATATGAATGTCTGTGTATAATTCTGAAATGTCAATAAATAAAGAAACAAATGTCTGCTTAAGGCAATAATATGGTGATGTTCTTTTCATGTGATTTGTTGATAATAACACAAAGAAAGAAAAGACATGCAAAGTGACAAAATGTCTGCCATGAAAAGGTAAAAATTATGATAAAAAGATTCGAACTGGATAGTGTTTATAAGCAGAGATTAATAGTGCGGCATCTACAGATAATACAAGGAACATGGCATCACTGGTCACACATGGACAGGTCAACTCTGGGAATTACAACAGCACCTGGCACAAAAAAACCTTCTAAACTTTAGCTTCACTTTTCCTCCATCTAGTTCAGAGTTTTTCCCTCTTGTGCGCAGAAACACACATGGGAAGTGAACAGAACTGGGACGCTGGTATTTTTACAGCAAAACGCTCAGCGAAGGCCTAAAAAAATAAAAGACCCAGGGCGACGACTCTGACTCATTTAAGCACAGCTAACATTTGGAGAATTAGAGATAAATCGGGAAGCCTTGAAATACTCACTAGGGATTTCACACTCTGGTCTAGGAGTCAAATTCATGCATGGGAGGAAGTCTGGCATGAATGATGCAATAGGAGAGGACAGAGAGGGTAGAAAAGGAGGCAGAAGACATTGATGTTAAAGAGAAGAGATGGAGAACTGCAGAAGAGGAGGAGGAGAAGAGATATGACAGTTGGCAGGAGGGACGATGGAGGAGGAGAGAGGGCCAGACATGATGTGTATCAAGACGCCCCTCTTTAGTCTCTTTCTGCTGGCATCACTAGCAGCTGCCACTTCAGCATACTGCTGCATCAGCAATTATAAAGTCTGAGGGAGATTATCTGCTCCATTTGCAGAGGATGAATCGGAGAGTGAGCTAATGTGAGATGCAGACAAAACAGAACCATTCATTGAATTCACATGTAAAATTTGGATTGCAGAGCACATTACATGCCACTCATGGTTCAAAAGCACTTCCAGCTAATTATTCTTGATTAATTTCAAGGATTTTGGATGATATGCTGTGTCCATTCTCCAAGCAAAGACTCTTCTGGTTTCTAAATAAAGACGGGAGAGGACTGTTGTTCCATGAAATGCTGACTCAGGCGGATGCCAAAAGCCCTTTTCATTCTCTCTCACTGATCTTGCAGTGATACAGTCGGGGTGACAGGACTGACTCACAGGCTAATTTCAAAAGGAACAATGCCCCCTTTTGGCCATGAAACCCTATTACAGATATGTGTGTGCTGAAGCTTACATGGAGCTGACTTTCTTCTTTTTCCTCTTCCTCCTCCAAGTTATCCACTCGAGGAAAAAGTGATGAAACAGTGAACCTCCTCATTTAACAGCTCCAGATTCCTGAAACCACAAGACAATTAGTTAAAGTTTCAACAACCGAAACATACATGTAATATCATTTTAACATCATGACAACACTACAAACATTCCTTTAAATCACACTTTAATTCATCATAGACCTACACATACAATAGGACACGAAAACACATTCAATGTTTTTCAATTTTTATATTTCATGCGCAGAAAGACACAAAAAAGTAAGACAAATAGGCTGTAGCAGCCCACATTTGAACTTGAACATAACTTACAGCATTGCTTGTGGCTCTGTAAGGCAGCTAATATATTTTTAATATATATTTTTTACTACAGAAAAACACAGTTCATGCTCTAAAAGTTATTTAAATTAAGTTTTAAAATACATTAAAACATAGCAGGTCAAATTTCAGTAACACCTGTTGACTCTACAGGCATGTTAATGGCTCTCTGTAGCTAAACTAGGTGCTTTGAGCTAGCTAAATGCTAACATTACCATGCATAGGCTACATACAAAGACACTACTAATCTTCACCATGTACACCGTTTTAGTTTGGCATATGGTCATTTGATACTTAGCAGTAAACACAAAGTGCAACTGATGGGAATGTTATTTGTTTTACAGGCACTCAGTCATAATCCAAAGTACTGGATAAAATTAATTTAATTCAAAGTTTTTCCTGTTGAGGGTACTAGATGAAAAGCCTGGGGATCACCAAAGTTACAGTTCATACTGAGGGGGACATTCATGTTTGTACAAAATTTCATGGCAATAAATCCAATGGTTATTTAGCTTTTTCAGTCTGGACCATAGAACTGCTATATATATTAACAGGATTAACTGGATCTCTATCCATGTTTAAGACATTTAAAACATTCTTTTAATAACATCTAACTACTTCTTCTCCCTCGCTGAAACAAAACAGAATCTATGAATATGAAAATACACCCCATTACCAATTTCTTTGGTTCAGACATGTAAAACCAACACAGACTTCCTGCAATAAGTTCTCCCTTCATGAAGGTTATATTGTTCAGTTTTTGTAACAGAGAGGTGCTAATTCAACTTTTGGAGGATTTAGTTTAATTATATTGGGTTATACAGAGAGGTGTTTCTAGTGTGATGTGTATGTTAAACTATTATGTACTCCACCCTCGCTGATATTAACAGGTTGGACAAAATATTAGAAACACCTCTCAGTATGATGCAACATTATTTAACTCCATCCTCCAACATGAAGATACAGTTGAATCACTTCTAACTCTAAAAATTATAACCTTCATAAAGTTGTTGCAGTAAAACTGCAGGATTGTTGTATTAGACTGCATTAGTTTTAGCTCAGTGTACTTTAACATGAATTACAGGTGAAAAATGCACAAACATCCACCTATAATATTAAAAAAGTAGAAATGAAGCACACAAACCTCTTGTTCTGGCTGGAGTCTCACGGGGACTCTGGTACTGAGTCACCATCAGTATGTGTTGTATGTCAAGTCACTTTCACAAACTCTCAGCGCACCTCAGCGTGAAATACTGCATGTTGCAACTTTCCCTCGGCTCAGCGTAATCCCACAGTGATTATCATGCAACAGAGACAGAGTGCTGTAAGCTCACTGTGACACAAAACACTGGGCTCAATCTCTGCGGCTGCTTGTTAACATTTCATTTCATAGTAAGACCTGTACACTGATAAAGTAGCATTGACGCAGTCTCCTTGATTACATGTATTTTAAGTGATGCTCTAAATAGTGTGAAATTTCCAGGCTTACAAGAATACAATTTGAAGTCACTCGCCAACTAAGTGATTAGTCTACTTATTGAATAGTAGCCAACTTTTTTGATAATCAATGAATCATTTCAGTCATATGCAAGCAAATAGGTCAAACATTCCCTGATTTCAGCTTCTTAAATGTGAGGATTTATCATAAATAATGCTAAATTAAATATCTCTGGGTTTTGGACTGCTGTTTGGACAAAACAAGGAATCTAAAGATCCTGTTTAGGGATCTGGTAAACTATAGTGGGCATTTCTCACTATTTTGTCACATTTTTTAGTCAAAACCACATATTTTGTGTTAATCAGTGATGGAAATAATCGTTAACTGTGGCTCTATAGCCAACTAGGTGCTCAAGTAACAACGGACCAAATGTCAGCCTGTGTGTAGCTGATATTTCTACACACTAGCTTCGTCAGGGTGTTTTATGAAGGTAAAAAAGAAAAGTTAAGTGAAAGGCAGATACTTCCAGGAAATAAGTTAGTGTTCCAAGTTTTTTTCCCCCCACAGAAATGCAATTTCAGGGTGAATAATAACAACTTAATTGCAAATTTGTTGACATTAAAAATTGATGAATGCTTCTTAAGAGCAAAAATAGAAGTTTTTGATTTCAAAATATCAGGTCAAACTATAAATACCTGTACCCATAAAATCCCACAACACATTCAGAATTTCACATTAATTTATTTGGGAAGTCCATCCACAAAAAGGTTTTTGAATTTTAACATTGACGTATTGCCTTTCAAATTCGGAGTGGTGCAATTGTAATGAAAAAACGTAACCTCTTAAAATCCAGCCCCCACTTCAGTTCCCTCTCACATTTGATATCCCAAGTCCTCGGAACCACCACCCTGAAACTATTTAGTATAAACGTGTGCGGCCAAGTGCGTCTGGACTGAAGCATCTGGTGTGTGTGTGTTCTTTAGATTAAAATATTAAAAATATATGTGGTATCCCACATTTTTCAAATCAGATAAAGATTTGAAAATCCTTTACTGTGCACCATGCTTTGAGTAGCTTTAAGGTTGGGGAAAGCTTTCCTGACAGCATCATATAATATATATTGCAGTCAGCTCCCAGCTTTTATGAAGTTTTGCCATCAAATGGAAATATTCTAGAGGTCTTGTGAATCATTTTGGACACATTTCCCTAAATTCAATCAGATATATTTGGTATCTTTTAAACTTTGGGATCTCCACTAGAATTCAAAATGAAGAAGGTATAAACAAAGTTTCCCTGCATAGCATGAAACTTTGATGACTGATCCAGCAGGGGATTCAGTGGAGTTGCAGAGGCTTTGCAGCAGACACTCATATCAGATACTGGAGCTTAAACCACCACAAATCAATTCTCCTGTGTTTCATGTAAGGACTGCCACTCCCATCATAAATGTCTTTATAGAGATTTTATTCAGGACATGTTGGATACAGCGGCAGGATACCATAATTTACAAAGATGCAGTTCACTGAGCTCCGGCTTTGGGTGGAACCCACTCGTGGATCTTCTTGCGGGTGGTGGAATAGGGCACGTACTGCTGGGAGGTGCCACTCACGTTGAACTGGTGGATCTCAGCCAGGAACTTCTTGGGCTCTGGTGGGTGTGTGGTGGGGGGGTCGTCTGTCATACAGTGCAGCCAGCGATGCCTGAAGGAGTGAAGAAGAAGAAGAAGAAGAAGGTAGCTGGCTTAAATAACAGTGGCTTTCAAGCTTATGCTTTCTTTTTATTCATGCTGATCTTTGTCTTTGATCACACTGAAGTTATATGCTCTGTGTCTAAGACCATTAGCCAGCCATAATGCCATGTCCTCCTTCTTTGGACTACTAGGATCTAAATTAGATACGTTTAAGATTAATAGTGGACATGCCAATTATCTGCCAAGAAAACATGGCGTTTTAGCCCAAGTGGTCATTATCCTTATTAGTATTAATTATCTAACAAATTGAAGGTTGTACCATTCAGCTGGAACCATACTGCCGTCCACCTCCCACAGGGTGTTCTTTCCATTCATCTCCGTGGTGTAGATCACCCAGCGGTGACGTCCTGAACACATTTGAGACACAGTTTATTTAACAAATCACAGATGTGTCACTCGGAAGCAGGTTCAGAATATTTGTCTGGAACAGGTTTGGTATAAAAAGAGATAAAACTGCACCCAAATCTTAACAACCTTTGCAAACTCCTCCTGAAAACAATAGTATTTTTAGGGCAAATATCCTGCTTGTACACATTTGGGGAAACTCACCAAAGAAGTAGTGCTTGTTGTCCTCAAAGTATTTGTTTCCATATTTATCCACACCAACCAGGGTTCCTGTCTTCACATCATTCACCCTGTCAATTAAACGATGATAGTCAGGTTGACTGTCCCAAAACAACATATATTCCACTTCAGCATTGAGGGACAGGAGACGAGCCTGCACACTCAGGTCTGTGCTCAAAAACGTAGTTTATTCTAACATTTGCCTTTGCGAAAACGAACCTTGTGAACCAATTATAGAAGCTGGTGTATTACTCAAATAAACACTGCTTGGTGACTAAACCCTGAGCCGAATTTATCAGTGGTTCCTCAAGTTTTTAGGGTTTCTTCAGTCATGATCTTCAGCAGGGTTAAATCGAGAGAACTGATGCTGCTGAACTTAAACTCTGAGATTTTTGAATGGAGTTTGGCGCAGCATTAACCCAATACACTAGCAACATAACTGTTTCTGCATCAAACGTGTCACACTATTGTCATAAAGCTGTTTTACACGTTATTTACTGTTGGTAGTAAATCCAGATTTGTGCTGAAGTTAGCTGTCAACATGCTAACTTAGCTGTGACTAAAAACATCTTTATGAAGCTCTCACAACCTTCAACGGAGGTCCTTTCTTCATTCTTTCTTCTTATTAAAACTATCGTCTCAAACTGACCTGAATAACTGAAGAAGAACACCTCGGACTCCACCGTGACCTCCTATTTGTCCGAAAGCCCTTCGGACGATGTTGGCATACTCCGCCATCTTGAGACGGAAGAATTAACGAGACGGACTGTTCTGCGTTAAAAACAGGTCCGTGTAAAACACACCAGGCTGTGATACTTTAGTTCCACATGTAGATGCAAATGTGCACGGTTACAGCAGTAGTGCTTGTAAATCCCATCACTCATATCACTCATATCTATCTATCTATCTATAATAATACCACCAATGTTTACTGGTGTTCAGTGGTGGAAGTATTCAGATCTTTCACTTAATTAAAAGTAGCAATACTACAGTGTCACATGTAAAAGTCCTGCATTCAAAAATATATTTTAAGTACCAAAGGTACTCATTATGTTTCACTTCAATAACTTTAACCGTTACAGTTTAACCTGTAATGCTATTTCATAATTTTTTAGTTGATTTGTATTTTGTATTACAAGGTACAGGGTAGGTTTAATGGTCACATTACAACAGGTTTGTAACTCCCTTCTACTACAACAGATAATATACAGTAATGATAGTATAACTTTAATCGTTTTATGTTATTTACATATTCGAGGATGGGGCATGCTACTACGCATTTCACTTCATATTGTACATGTAAGACTGGAAGTGACAAATACAACCCTTAAATCTGAAGTATTTCTATCTCAAATATTACTGTTAACCAAAGACAACAACTGTGATAGTTCATAGAATTACTCCACCTTGCTATAACCACATGCACAAATAGGCGGAGCAACCTGTTTGTTAAAGATGGTCATTGTTATGTTTATAAGTTGTTGCCTTTTGCTGTTAAATTCATAAACCACCAGGGGTGTCAGCACGTAAACTTACAGCAGGCTGTAAGTCATGAGTTCTAGTACAGCTGCTTGATGGTATAGATTATTATTTCTTTCTATGCTGTGAATTTGTCAATAAACACTTGAAAATCTAATTGTGTGCATGTTGTATGTGTATTTGTCTGCATTAGAATATCATCTCATAGATTTAAGATGCAGAAAAGGTGAAAAATTACAATCAATTCCAACATAATTCTTGCTTGGACATTAAAAGCTGTTAAATTACGAGCAGCATTAACATTTTAAATCCTCACAAACATATTAACATTGAAGTAGTATTGAAAGTGGACAATCAAAAGGTAAACTTGCAATGTGGAGTATTCAGCGGGTTGTTGGAGGACACTTCAGCAGCAGAGCCGACGTTTCCTGACACAGACATGAACTCTTGCCTTTTAATTAAAGGACAGTCTGTCAACGAGCTACGTCCAAGAGGGTGGATCTAACACGGTCCAGTGTCACAGCTCAGGGAGATGGAGGGGAAATAGAGCATAAAACCAGTAAAATTCATTAAAAATGCCTTATCTGTCAAACGAGTCCTTTGATCGCCGGCTCAGAGAGAGACCCAGACGTTAGATACACATGACAGACAGTTGGACTACTGCCGCCCACAAACATCTGTCTGCACTGTGCAATTAAGTAGTAGTTTTTAATCCTTTGAAGCAACACAAGAAATTAATACAGGAGGACAAGATGTATATTTATATATATTTTATTAAAAACTGTTGCCTGACAGTTTAGAATCATTGTTTATAGGAGACTCTAACTCTGATAGAGTGAATGTTTACAAATGGTCACTGTTAATGTACAATCATGAAGAAATGCATGCTTGGGTGCTCCTGACTGGCATTTTCATACCAGGCTGCTGCAGATTTATATTAAACCTCGCTAGCCCCAAACTGAACGAGGCATACATGAAATTGTATGACGGCAGCAGCGAAAGAGCTATAATGACAGTATTACCGTTTTAATCCTTCACTAAAAAAAAAAGTAGGATTTGGGTTTCTCCATCTGTGAAATCAACTCAATTGCCCTAATGGGGTAGTGCAACATATGGCAACTCATCAAGAAGACACAGACCTGAAAAAACTACTGTTTTTAAAGCTACAAACCCAGAGTACCCTGGCTAGAAAGTGAGTAGTCATGCAAACTGGATGCTTAAATTTGTCCTGATTTAGTGAAGAATTTCAAATAGAGCACCTATATTATTGCAATTTATCTCCAAACAGGAGATATAAGGCACAATATCTACAAAAACAAGCATGTAAATTAAAAATCTTTTCTTCCTTTTGAGCATTTCCTTAGAAATATACTTCCCACAGTATTTGCTCATAAAAAAATCCCATTTTCTGTAAGCAGTTTTCTTTTAAATTTAAAAGAACAATTGTTTTAATGGAACCATATTTCCTAACAAACCCTGACTCCCCACATATCTGGCAGCCTGTACTTTTCAAACAATAAATCTTCCTATTTTATAAATATAAGCTCTTGGCTTTGATATAAAAAAAAGGTCAATGTTGCTCTTTCATGTCCATAACCATTAACCATATCTAATGTGGCTAAACAGGCAAAAATACATTTTAAAAAAATTGTATGAAAACTATCTACAATATTCATGACATTTCCAGTTTTCTCCAGGATGTTTTTAACCCACGTTTTAAATGTTTTGTGTGTTGAATTTAAAAATAAAAGAGAACAATCTCTTAACCAGAGAGATCAAACTAAAGAGCAGAACTTCCTCTTTCATTATAGAAGCCGGATTTTCACAGTAAAATCCCACCTTGTTAATCATTAAACTCTTAAACAGATATTTTAAATTCTATCTTTAGATTTTTTTCCGTTGCCATTTCTGAACATTAATATAGCAGCAAACTACTATTTGCTATGTAAAGATATAGTGGAGTAATGGGGTCCTAAGCAGAGGATAATGTCTGTTGTCATCCGAGCTTCCCTGTTCTTTGTTTCGGTCGCTGATCCGGTCACGTGCGCACGTGAGTCCCTCTCGGTGAAACTGTTGGCTCTCAGGAGAGCGATACAACGGTTGTTTCTTTTCTGATCTAATTCTTTGAATTAACGGTTTATTTCGATCAAACCAGAGTTGGTGATGGTTGGAACAGTGGAAACACTAACCAAGACGGTTTTGTTGAGTTTTACGGTTTCTGTTCAGCTTTAATGAAGTAGCTTTAATGTTACAACAACCCCCCCAATGGAGTCTGGGGGCTAGTGAGAGCAAAATAAAGGATCTTACTGTTAACAAAAGTCCATCTCTGTCAGGATCCTTCACATAATGTTGTCAGGCACTTAGAATAATAATCTGAGGCTGTCACTGGGAAAAAACAAACACTTTCAGTGGACGTACTTTGGCAGGCGCATTTGTTCTCTGCAGCTTTTGCAGCCCGTTTCCCGGCTGCCAGCTGAGGCGTAGAGCCAGAACATTTCGGTGAATTAAGGGTTTACTTTGACCAAACCAGAGTTGGTGATTGGTGGAACAGTGGAAAGCCTCCCAAAGACAGCTTGGGTGAATTTTATGTTGTTCCTGTTGAGTTTGAATGAAGTGTGTTTCATGATGATTTTTCTCAATGGAGTCTAGTGGGCAGTAGCGCCTATTTGCTTTGGTCTGAGATGCTGGTGCACTAGTGAGACATTTAGCGGGCAGTGAATGTTGCTTACATCTCTTTTAAACAAAATGACACAGTAGGTTTAGAATTTCTGAGTGTCGCCAATATCAACATGCTGAATGAAGACAGACAGGTTTGTATATTTTGTTTCGCACAAAAAGTAATAACTTCATCCGTTTGCAGTTCAAAATAATTTCCAGACTTCCTAGGATTTCCGAGGGCTTTAAATGTTACTGACAACTGTTCTGTCTCACTTCCACACACATGCTTCTGGACTTGACCTTTGACCCACAGCTGCAACAAACTGTTAACGGTAACCTCAACCAGCACTGCTGAGCATCAGTAGCTGTTGGTAGAAACTATGTTTAGAGAAACAGAATCCATTTCTTTGAGGGGGAACATACAGTATGTGGCGCTCTGTAGTGGGTTTCTGTTTAGAGTAAACAGTCCATCCGGAGTCCTTCCTGAGCTGGTGACCCTTGACCTGAGATCAATCAGGGGTCGTAAGTTGTCTATCAACTGGCTCCGGGGCTGTGATATGACTTCACTGCTGTGAAACCAAATTACTGTTCAAGAATCATTGCCTCTTGGAAGGCTTCGATCCATCTAAAGACAAAAATACAAAACAGGAAATTAACATTATCATTTGGACAAACACATTAAAATACTTCAAAATAATTTAAAGGTATAATCCTTAAGATTTTCATGAAATCAGACCCCATTTTTTATATAATTTATGGTTGTAATTTAATGTTTTTATGTTAAGTTATTATCTTTATATAGTAGTTTTCATCGTCAGTGGCGGAGTCTGCCATTCTTGTTTTGGATTCAAACTAAAGTGCACGAACGATTCACAGGAAACAATGCAGCGTGTAATTCAGCATTACTGTCACCAGTGTTGGGAATAACACGTTACAAAAGTAACGCAATTACAGTAATGTATTGCTTTTTGCTGTAACGCAGTAATATAATGAATTACTTTAAAAAAAACAGTAATATTAGATCCGTTAAAATCTCAGTAACGCGCATTACAATGCATTTTAACCCAAAATTAAGGGGTGTTCTGCTTTTTCTATAATTCTCCAACACCAAGAAACATTTCGGCAGCAGAAAAACAAAACATGAGTAAAAGAGAAACGCTATTTTCTGTTGCGGGAATCTGATGGTTGAGAATGTAAGCAGTGTGCAAACTATGGGAGAGCTCAGTTCTACTTAACAAGACGGTAGCTCCCCTTATGGATCATGTGTAAATAGATTTCTATAGGCTTTGTGTTTGTGCTTTAACAAATTACTTTTCCTGATCACAGAGGCTGCTGTCAGTTCATCCTGACCGATCCTGTCGGAGTGCTGGGGGATTAAAATAATCAATGACATTTGCTGCTGTACCTCATGAGTAAATGCGTGGATATAACATCACTAGAACCCACCTATGCAGCCCATCTTACTATCAGAATAATTCGCCCAAATTATATATATTTATTATACTTATTTATTTTTTTGTGACATTTGGATCAGTTTTAAATTGCAGCAAGTAATGAAACTAGAGGCTTCACACCTTGGCTGCATTATTAACACATACACTAGCTGCTCTTCTGCTGCATTTCTGACAAGGCAGCTGCTCAAAGAGTGTTTGCTGCAGTAGTAAACCACCAAATCAACCAGGCCTGAAATCTTAAGGACTGCACCTTTAAGGCTATTTAAATTTAGTTACCTCTGTGCAGTGGGGATGTCGTCGGCTTTAAAGATATAAAACAGGGTATTTTTGTGATACAGCTTAAACTGCAGCTTCTGAGCCGGCCCGTTCTTCTCCTCCCTCAGGAAAAAACCGAGCAAGGGCTGACTCTCCAGCGCTGCAACGTCCTGGAGGGGAGAAATAATTACTCAACCAAAAAAGGTACAAAAACAACACAGAGTTTAGTAAAAAAAAAATAAAAATAAATCACACAGTCTGGGTACCTCACTGGCAGCGTAGGTGTACAGGACTTTATTCTTAATGACAAACCACAGCCTCTTCCACTGCTTCTTGTTGCCTTTTGACCTGTTTAAGTAGCCGCTCATGGAGGAGTTCTCAGTGTTGGCGGAAACCTGGAAAAACAGCAAGCAGAAAAAGAGGTCACTTCACATACTCGCTATATGCCAGATACAGCAAAAATAGTTGAACACCAAAAAGCTAATTTAGTACATGAGTGTGAATGTATGTTTCTTGCCTCTTTTAGTGCAGCAGGAATCTTTTTCTGTTTTCTAGTGAAGGAGAAAGCTCCAGATTTGATAGGAGAAACTGATGTGGAAGCACAGCGGTCACCTAAAAAACACAAAAAGAAAAATCATTAAAAACAGCAAAACCACATGGTTCTACCACAATTAAAAAAATCTATCGCATGTTAAATGACAAGTCTGACAATATTCTGTATTTCTGTTAATGTCAATATTGTCAACAAATCCCATGAAAAGACCAAAACCAACAATGTGATACTTTTCGTCTGTGGCTCTTAGCCCCAAATGAATCAGTTCTGACTGTAGATGTAAATCTTTTTAAAAAAGGGGTTCCAAATATTTATCTTCAAAAATGCTACAGAAATGTTTATAAATTGTATTTTTTTTACGAGACATTAGTCAAACAGGAGGAAATAAGTTTCTTTGGTGTTCTTGTTTAATATTTGGGGCAACAGGATGGTGTATGTGAGACAAAATAAACAGTGTGTTTATGGCAATGTGGCAACATGTGTGACTCACTGATGTTTTTAAATAGTTTTTGGACTATAATGGAACTATATGGCAGAGGAATAAGATATATCAGGCTTTGGATACACGCACACAATACATATTAGTAGGATCAATTCATTTATTGTTTTTAAATATTTAATATCATCAGACTTTGAATCTGATTTTGTGCTGCTGAATTTCCAGACTATCTGAAATCCCTGTGTACTTACTATTCTCCTGCAGCTTAGCAAAGCAGTGATCACAGACACGTGCTGGCTGGTTCTTCAAGTACTCCAGGTAGTACTTATTGGCAGAGCATGCCTGACACACCACCTATCAGATACACATGTAACTGCGATGAGAAAGGGCTTCATTAAATGTTGTGTTGTAAGAGTAGGGGCAGTCAGAGTGTTACAGACCTTCCCACAGGCGCGACAGTGATGCCTCCTCCAGGTGAGGGTGAACTCGCAGGTACAGATCATGCACATGGTGGCCCTCAGGTCTGGAATCCAGATGGGAGCCTTTGAACCTAACGGGGCCCCGCTGTCAACGACACACTCCGCCTGAGTCCAGAGAGACTGAGCGTTAACATGGACACGTTCAGGTGAAATTATTCTCAAAAACTCTCAACAGACACCCACACAGATTTACAGTTTTACCTCCTCCTGACTTCGACTCGATATGAATGTTATTTTCTTCTTAGTGTAGTCGTCTATGGCCTTGGCGATGGCCTCCAGCCACTCGTCTCTCTCTGTAGCTGAGCTGCAACCATAAAATAGACACGAACTCTCAGGTACAGCGAACTCAGACGATTAAATATATAAATGTTTATCATGTTTGGATGATATATTTGTATGACAGTTGTTAAGACTGAGTGCTGACCTGGCAGACAAGATGAAAGAGCGTTCGACACTTTCAATGTTCAGCTCGTTCTGATAGGCCTCCTGGCTGGGTTTACTCACCTGGAAATCCAGAAATAACAGATTACCCCCAGAGATTGTGTACCATTGAAAATGTATGAGCAATGCTGAAACTCAGCCTCGATGCATCAATAATTCACTATAGCCGATATTTCAGTGTAGACTGAACACTAGTACATTTATAAGACTGGGATTCAAAAAGCAGCAGTGTGTCTAACCTTCATCCCGGCCAGAGAGAGGACACTGTTGAGTTTATACTGGCCGGACTGGACCGGAGTTGTGTACATGAGTGCATCATTGAACTGAAGAAACACAGAAACAATACAACGTCAGAAAAAAGATTTATGGAGGCACAAGACAATGTAAACATAGAACTTCTTCTGTAGATTAAATTAACTCCATTGTGAGAGGAAAGAAAAATGTACAAGCATAAAATAAGCTGGATTTAGTCATAGAAAATTTTCCATTTATTGCTCACCAGAAAGAACATCCGAGGCTGCATGACTTTCCGGGACAGCTTCATCAGAGTGCCCTCCTTCAGAAACACCTGCGAATACAGACATGTTTGCTCTAAATGGGGTGCATTTAACATACAGTATGTGGAGTCCAGTGGCTTTTATGACATGTAGGAAGTTTAAAATAGTCACAACTAAGACACAAAACAGAAGCTCAGAAGACAGTGATGAGGGGAATAAGTTTGTCATGTTGGGTGACGCATAAACATGTGTAAACGTGCAACAAACAAAAATAAAACACAGCTCCAACCGGAAGGGAACGAATTTAACGTCTTCTGACTAGTGGGCCAGAAGACACAATGATAGCAGGTAGATTAGGATTTTGGTGGTAGATGACTGTAGAGTATTATCAACAGTTATGGGATCTTTGTACTCAGTTTGTATGTATCGTTTTAATAAGATATTCAAATGTGGTTGTCTTTGTATTATTTTTAAATACTTTTAAATGTGAAATGTTTCTATTTAGAAAAAAAATAATCAAAATTTGAATGTTACTTTCTTCTCTCACAACCCTAAAAGAAAGTTATTGAAAAAAATCAGTAACACTAGTATCTGGCTGTCCTCTGAGAGAATTTACAAAACTTGGCAACGCTTTTGTGACTTACCCTGCCCGGCTGAACGATCTCATGGTGACCGTTGAGACTGTACTGAATCTGCATCAGCTTCTGAAAGTTATCCTGAAACACAACAAGAT
Source organism: Micropterus dolomieu (assembly GCF_021292245.1). Lineage (NCBI taxonomy): Eukaryota > Metazoa > Chordata > Actinopteri > Centrarchiformes > Centrarchidae > Micropterus > Micropterus dolomieu. The sequence goes on along the minus strand of NC_060165.1, from coordinate 19,894,815 downwards.
CTGAGAGGTGAGGAGAAACACAAGGCTGAAGTACACAAACCTTAAAGCTTTGTAATTGAATAAAGTCTTACCCCTTGTTTCATAATATCATTGGCATGGTTGGCCACTTCCTTAACTATGCTGAGGGCAGCTGCATGGATAGCAAACATTACAAACATAAACATTAGTGTTTCTACATCACAAGGGATCGTCCTGGTAGATACTAATAGTGATTATTGTCCTTTGTCTAACCTTGTGTGTCTTTATAATCCTCAGAGTCCTCTGGGAGGTTCTTCAGATAATCTAGAAAAGAGCAAAGAGGTTTCAATTTAGGTGAGTTGTTTGCACCAGCACTACGGGACAAACAACAGCCTCAAAGGAAAAGGAGATGGAGCCCGTGACCTACAAGGCAAACTTCCATGTGAATAAAAAAAACAGGTTATATATACATAAAAAATGAAAACTCTACCTACAATTACGACATCACATGATGCCTATCGATTTGCAACTTACAGAGAAAACACATACTGCCCTAAAGAAAGGATATCTAATAAACATTTCCTACCAGAAAAAAAAGGTGTTGATTGGGCAAAATATGCATGATAAAAAACGAATTAATATTTGTTCCAGCCACCAGGGGGAGACACATGAAAACACATTAGGTGCGTTTGGCGCTGCGCTGCGCTGACTTAACATGATGGATGCTGGGCTTATAATAACGCATGCTGGTTAGAGATTGTTTCCGACTTTCGGCGGCACTGCAACATGTCACCATTTAAAACCTCGGGGGAGCAAGGCGGCTGCAGGCGCCGGGTCAGCTCACAGTAAGCTCACGCAGGTAGAATGCGTCCGACTTGACGGTGCCGTTTTTATTCCCTGCCCCTGCGGTCGCTTGCAGCTCACGTTAGACTATGAAGTCAGCAGAAGTCAGCCGCAGTCATCTCAAACGCACCTATTGATTGATTTGATGATATAAGAAAAGTTTCCTAATTTTCAGTGTGCAGACAGCTTCTCCTTTTCCTTCATATGGTTTTTTATAATAATCTGATCTGTAGAATGTGTTCCTCATGTCAAACAGGTTCCTGTTACTGTCCTCTGGGCGCTGGTATAGTACCAAAACCAGAAGGAAGGCAGAGCAGAAAGACCTGACTTCAATCCAAGTTTGATTCACATACTGTCAATAAAAGAGCACCATGATTCAATCATTTTTAGTACGCAGATGTTTGTAGAACAGACCAGCACAGGGAGTGGATGTGTGTCAGGGTGTGTGTACCTGTGAGCAGCAGCTGGTACTGAGGGATTCTCTGCACTGGTTTCAGCAGGTAGTGTTTTAGAGCCAGACTGGCACATCTTGGACTCATCTGAGACAAAACAAACACAAAGTTGTTTTCATATGCTGCTGAAAACCCTCAGAAATCCAAATAGACACTGAAGCTTCCAATCAACTGCTTGATGGCTGCAACTGATAGCAACGATTTTAGATTGAAGCTGCAGATAGTTCAACAGACACGGATATGATTTAGTCTTTAAAGTTTTTTGGCAGAAAATGACAAAATTTCCAGTTAAAACTAGACAAAGGTTCATTTAGATATACCCGTAAATCAAACTTTTTTGGTTACAGCTTTAAAAAAAAAAGTTTTTTATGACCATTCAATTGTGAAAATAATTATTAGCTGGACCCCTAATTAACAAACAATAGATTTATAACAACTTTCACTGTAAGAAAACACATGATGCATAATAAAAACACACTCTGTAAAAGAAAACACAAAAGCTCTACCTCAAACTCTTTGACAACAGTGGCAAACGCTGTGTTTTTCCTGCACTGTTCGTCCAACAGAGCCACGTTGTTGTCAAACTGGCGGATGTAGGTGGAGTACATCTTTAGATAAGGACCCTTCTGGACAAAGATGTCCGACAGCCTCTGGTGATCGCTCCTATAGCCAGACAGACACAAACAAGTCATTCAGTATTGCAGTAGTAGATTAAAAGAAATATAAGAAAACAAATAAATCTAAGAAATAACTCCAGTTGGGGATTAGCGCAAGTAAAAATAGTGACAAAGAAGAATAAATTACTATTACTTAGTGTTTATGATAACATTTTACACACATACTCAACAACAAAGATCTAGGGATTCAGTAATATTGTTAAGTCCAGTAAAGCAGCAGCTCTGAGAGGTTGTAAACAAACCTCCAGTTAAACACAAAGAATAATCCTTGGGAAGGATAAAATAACAGTGGATGCACTCAAACTGTCCATTTAAATTGTTAATTGCACTGTAAAACTGCACAATCACAGCAATTACAGTAAGGCAATGTTGAACCAGGTAGCAGCTCTACTAACATCTGACTAACAGACAGCTTGGATGATAACTTTAACATTCTCATTTGTTTAAACTAGCTTAGAAAGGGGGTATTCAAACTGTGAGGTGTGCCTCCTCGGGGGTGTGTGTGTGGGAGAGTTGCAGAGAGAGAGTGGGAGAGAGAGAGAGAGAGAGAGAGAGAGAGAGAGAGAGAGAGAGAGAGGCAAACATACTGTGTGATCTGAAAGGGACAGGTACAGACCGGCGTTATAAAAACAACAGGAAGTTGGTTATTGGCTGCTTATCAATGCGGTCAGCAGTTGGAGCTGCAGCAGAATCTGTGACACACAGCTCATGGAGGCAATTAAGGTACTTTAAAACGCTTGGCACCCGATTGCCCTAATTTGCATTAAAAGTTGTACTCGTTCTTGGATAGTGTTGTAGTCAAGACCGCCGAAACCGAGACCAAGCCAAGACCAAGACCAGAGTTTATCGAGACCGAGACAAGACCAAGACTTTTAGGGGCTGAGAGCAGTCGAGACCAAGACCAAGGGTGGGCGAGACCGAGTCAAGACCAAGACCAGTTCCCGGCATTGCATGGCACGCAATAAAATGTGGAACGAGATCATAGGTACTTCTCAAATTGATCTGAAAGATCCACATTCCCATTAAAACACCGACATACAAACACTAAGAGCTGAAATCAACGTAAGCATCGCAGGGAGGGGTGACAGTCGTTAATTAGGGTTATTGGTTGCATTTGTAGCAATTTGTTTTACTTCCAATCAAAGTTAGGATGTTAACAAATCAGACAATGCAAAAGCAATTTATTGATATTCCCAAAGTTACGGTCTTGAAATAAAATCCCGAGTCCTCAAAGTCCGAGACAAGACCGAGTACAAAGGCGGTCGAGACCAAGATGAGACTAAGACCATCAAAAAGTGGTCTTAAGACCAAGACTGGTCTCGAGTACTACAACACTATTCTTGGAGTCAGAACTCAAAACTCATGGTACTTAAAACTGCAGAACCTGGCTCATCATGTTTTTAGGTTTTCTTCTGGATTAAAGTAATTCAGTGAACAGGACAGGAACTGCTAAAAGCTAATTCAGCATAATTATAATGATGCCAAAATGTAAACAAATATAAGCTAAAAAAATGAACATAGACTGTAAGAAGGTCATGACTCACTGAATCAATAGAAAAATCCCCCAGAGCATTATGGTAACTGTAGTTGCAAAACTTAGGCCACAATTATCTACCAAACAGTAGTAACACTAAGAAAGTTAATAAGAGTGAACAAATCTAATAATATGAACTTTTTAATGCTTGTACTATATATATATATATATATATATATATATATATATATATATATATATATATATATATATATATATATATATATATATATATATATATATATATATTACTTTTTATTTATTTTTTACATTTACTAATTTGGCAGACACTTTTATCCAAAGCAGCTTACATTTGAAGAACCACATACACGCATCAGTAAAGTAAGAGTTAGTGCATATTATGTACATATATACCTAAGGGAATAAGTAAGAGTTAAGAAAATAGTGCAAACAATATAAGAGAATTGTAAGGAGACAGAAGAAGAAGAGCACAGGAAGTGCAAGGTTAGGAGTTAGAGAAAGTGTTCTCTGAAGAGATCAGTTTTCAGGAGCTTCTTGAAGTTAGAGCGGGACGCCCGCGCTCTGATGGCATGTGGGAGCTCGTTCCACCATCGTGGAGTTACAGATGAGAACAGCCGGGACTGAGATTGCTTTGTGGGAAGGGATGGCAGGAGGAGCACAGTGGCCGAGAAGGAACGTATGCTTGTATAATGGACTTTAGGTAGATGGGTGCAGACAGATCACTCTGTGTGTGCAAGCATTAATAACTTGAATTTGATTCAGGAGGCCGTGGGTTACCTTAGTACTTATATCAATAATAAAAAGTGTGTGTGTGTGTGTGTTTACCAGTGTGCCACTCTATCCTCCAGCTCCCTCAGCAGATCTCTATTGAGCTGGTAGAGTTGTGGCAGGTAATACAGGATCTGGCTGAGGATCCGCTCATCCACCACCGGCTTCCCATTCTGACGGGTTGCCTTGGCAACAGCATCCCGAAAGTCCTGAAGAACACACGGAGGGTTAAAGCTAGTAGTATTACACACACACACAGCTGTACAGGGTGGGGTGACATATGACAACATATTGTATTGCAGCTGAACAGGAACACGTGATTATCACCTCATAAACTGCCCCCCTACCCCCCAACACCTCTGCACATATTTTATAACACACACACACACACACACACACACAGACACGCAGTGTCAGCACTCTTGACACTTGTATAGCATGCCAACACACACATCCACCTGGAAGGAAGCAGGGAGGCCACGCAGGATCCCAATGTCCTGATTAACATGAGCTCTTGCTTTCTCACACACAAGTTCATTAAGCAATAACATGTCACTCAATATAACACCTATCAGTAGCGTCTTTTTAATTGATTTAATTTTATATGATGTTCAGCCTACCTGCAAAGGGCATCTATTGGTGCAGTGAGTAATATTTTATTTACAAGAAGATCATGAATTCCACTATAAGCATGTATCTAATTACATCCCCTTACATTTTTGCTGTTGTTTTGTCATGTCATGCTGAACTTTTCTGATCATCAACTTAACAAAGCAAAGTAATTGCTAATTCTCTTGTTCCCACAACTTGTGCAAATCCCTGCAGCCTCATTTGAACAGAGCAGAAACAGATACACAACTAACCCCAAATAGAAAGCTTAAAACAAAAAGCTTAACAAATAACAAAGAAAATGGAGATAAACAAATATGCACTATAATCACGGCTTATAAAACTATCACTTATGATAACAGGGAAAAACAAAAAGTGCCTACGTTCAGTCTTATCCAGTCCTTCAGGTAAACTGACAAACCGCCGTCTTAATATTCACAAAACACACATGAACGCTGGCTTCAAATAAACCAACTGCAAAAAGGGACAAACAAATGTAAACACATCGGCCGGACAATATGCCTCAAGTATGCACACACAGTTACCAACCCACGCACCCACCTGCACACACACCACACATACTACACTCACACACACAGAGGATTATCTAAGGTATGTGTGTGTGTGTGTGTGTGTGTGAGTGTGTGGAGCTCGTCTCTGCGGCCTGAGGAAGCAGCTGCTGCGCCGCCAGTCCGTCCGCGGAGAGAGAAGAATGCGATCTGACCTCTTTTCTTGGACAGAGTGCCGCGCCGCGCCCTCCCCCGTCAACCACAGGACGACGTTTTCTACTAACCCTGTGGTGGTTTCACTAAAGCCACGTCTGAGGCCAGCAGACAGGTGCACCCTTAACCCTCGGTGTGGGTTGTCTGAACCCTCTCACCTGGGATTCCGCTCAGGACAGACCCACTAAAGAGTCTGTCCTTGGCATATAAACAAACTCTGTTACAGACCAAAACAAAATACGCCAAAAATCCTCTGATATGTGTAAACACTTCTGGCATTTGTATAACACATCAAAACGTTGACATGGCTATCTAGGTGCTGAGTAAATATTCTGGACCTCGTGTCTGCTCAAAAACATTTTCAACAAGAGCACATGGACACAGAGCAGGGGCATTTTAAGTCACAAGACCCGCCTGATTTTGCTCATGTCATGTTAACAGCCATCCAGTCACATGGTTCCTGTTAGTCTCGCCTTCATTCAAAACAGAGAAGCATGCAACATGATGAGCGACAATACCGCATTTTAGCATATTTCTTTGAAACTAAATAGTTGAGCAAATCACATATTGCAGACGTGTGCCTTTCAAATGTTTAAAAATGTGCTAATCTTTATCTAAATCTATAAAATATATCTTTTCAGTGCAGTAACAGTCCTTTTTTAAAATACTTCTTGACCATGGCTTACTATTTTCATATTTTCTGGGCTTGTCCTTTAATTTTCTTGTACTTGCAGTAGATTAATGAAGAGATAATGAAAATATGTGACATAGCTCTTTGTTACAATAACCATGGACAAAATTCCAAAGAAACACATAGCAAAGGAATAATCTCTATTTAAAATACTTATGGCTGCCAGCAAGAAGCCATCACACAGAAATGACAGCAAAACAAAGGACAAATAGAGTGCAACTGTCAATGAAATAAACTGTACGCATTGATTAAATAATTCATTAAAGATTTCAAATATTGGAAATCCTTGCCTAAATATGTGTGCCTATAAGATGTAACCCACAACATATGTTATTGAGAGACCCTGTTCCTGTTCAGGTATTGTGTTGACCATTTCAATGTGAAATTAAATAAATAAAATCAGAAAAACAAACTTTTTGGCATCTAAACTCACCTCAGAGCCAAACTGAAGACAAGCTAATAATATCTCTTTTTAAGTCAACTCATGCTCTTTTTCTTGCATGACAGTGTCAGCTGTAACGGTACAGATCAAAGCACCGCCTTCCTACTCAAGGCTGTGCGTTTACCTGCCCACTGCCGTCCCCAGGAAACCTCCAACACAGCAACTTTAAAAGCCTCAGCTGTGAAATAGCTGCATTGTTCAACTCTGCACTTGTGCAAAGACAACACCAGCCAAGACCTCATTAATTCACGTCCATCCCTGGGAAAAGCTTTGATCCCCATTCAAAACAGCGTCAGTGTGGGTAACAAAACATACAGTGCGATTTATTATGCTAGGCACTAAAAGTGTTCTTTTATTATAAGTCTTTGAATAAATAGGACACTTACTATGTGAAGAAGCTTCAGGACATCAACAAATCTGATAAAAGAGCAGAAATACAACCATGAAAAAATCAGCACATTTGAGGTTTTTATCACAGATTTTCCTGGTTCATTATAAAACCACTCACACTTTCTCTGAGCTCATAATCTCCTGGGCGATGTGCACCACCTTCTTCCTCTTCATCTCGTCCTCTTGCTTGAAGGAGGAGAAACACAAACAGTTAAGCAACGCCACAGAAATGCTAACAGCGAGTGACTTTTACCAAAACACATCACTGTTCACTCACAGGCTCACTGCAAATCACCATGATCCTGTTTCACTCTGTAAAACCATCAGGACTGAGTTTACATCCTTACAAACAACAGCTCAATCAGGCCTGAAAGTGGAGCACCGACCTTCCCCTTCTCCCTCTCCCTCTCCTCTCCCTGTGTCTTTCTGATGGTGTGAGTTGTTGAATGGTAATGGGGCGGTCTCTCAATGACTTAATTTGGACGGCGGCCTTGGCCCCCCAGCTTGACTGAAATGTCCTACTGGTCCTATCGGAGCCTGTGTTTGTGATACCCTGGAGCTTTGAGGGGCATCGGACACAGGCGCTGACAGTATCATGGAGAGGGTCACACAGGACGAAGAAAGAAAAAAATAAACCTCTTTCAGTTATTGAGAGAGCTATTTCTGAACCTGTAACCCTTCTGTGTTTGCTCACCATCCCCCCTTTCAACACACACTTATGGAAAGCTGTGACAGGCAACAAACACACTTGGCAGCAAACGTGCACACAATCTCCAGAGGCTGCAGTGACCGTTACTTCCATTGTAATCTGTAAATGCAATTTTATGTGTTGCCATCATGTCTGAAAAGAGCAAAGTGGCATTTTTATGTAAATGTGGCTCTGGCATTCCTCTTACATAGGACCTAGTAACATTTCTGTAGCGTTTTCCCCATGTCTAAAGTGTGAATAAACACAGCCACATTAAGACAACATGGAGTTGTGGTTGCAAAATAAACTGGAGAGGTCAAAACATTTCTGTTGCTTAAAAAAGGTCTTTAAAAATCTTTGCTTTTTCTTGTGAAATACTGTGGAGTCTTACTTCTTAATGACTCAAAAAAACCATTATAATTAAACAATTTGAGAAGGGAAACATTGCACATTGGTTACTTAGAGCTCAAAGACAAGTGCAAGTTTGCACAAGCCTAAACGAGGGGGAACTATGTGCATTAAGGAATGCACATACAAGTTTATAACACTGCTATGAACGGAGGTGGAGCAAGTGATCAGAGCCTTTGTGTAAGTAAAAGTTGCATTACTACAATGTAGAAATACTGCAAATGTACTTAATGCAGTAAAATGGAATATGTCAGTGTCTCACTAATACTTTTCACATCATTAGACTTTTGTTATGGATGCATTGGTGCGTAATTAGCATTTACTGTTGAGGTTGGAGCTTTTTAACTACCTTCACATACTGTTATATACTTGGTAGTTTAATCTATAACAGTGCATTGTACTTTAAATGCTTATCATAGGTTTGTTTTGTAAATTCTTAATTTGCAAAGTAACTAGAGCTGTGTAATGTAATGTAGTGGAGTAAAAAGTACAATATATTATAGTATAAAGTGGTATAAAATGGAAATACTCCAGTAAAGTACATTCTACTACTGGCTTTATACAACAATTCATTCCCAAGCAAACACAACAGACTTGCAAAACATGCAAAAACTGCAGCTCTATTCAGAAAAGGCAACATGGAAAATTTCCATAACAAAGATCTATGTGTGACATTTTATACAATTTTCATGGCTAAAAAGGGGCTAGAGGAAATCGTTTTTTGGGGTGTACAGTCTGACATTTTGATCACTGTAATAATTTAACTTTTAACTTTAAGTTAAATATGTAAGAAGAAGCGGGTGCCAGAAAACGGTTTGCCATTTTTGGTTGAGTCACTCAGGCAGTTAATTAACTATCAAAATAATAAATTTTCTGATTGCAACTTTAATATTTTATCTGTTGGTCAGACAAAGACAATTTGAAGATGTCACCTTGGGCTCTAAAATGTTTCATAACAATAATAGTAACAATAATTGTCAGATTAGTTAATAACAATAACCAACAACAATAAGTTGCAGCCCTAATATGATTCATTTATTAAATATAAGTGTGTTTTTCATTTATTTTAGCCATAATAAGATATTTCTGTTTAACTGACAGGCCAGTTTTGAAAGAATAAAGTTGACATAAAATTTAAATTTCTAAAAAACAAGGAGAAATCACAAGGATGTCTAACCAGATGTTTGTTATAATTAACTCCACTGGTGGTTAACTACAGTCAAGGGTGGTATAGAAACAAAATACATTTTTACTGGTTTTCATATCTATTTAATGAATCCTTACAGTTTTGTCTAGGTGCTCCTTGCTGGAGGTGGAGCTGTTGTCCTCTTCGTCTGAACTGTGGATCTCCTCCTCCTCGGAGTGGACGTCCTGGCTCAGCCAGCCACTGCTCGCCAAAACACAGAAACACAGACGGCACACATTTAACACAACAAACTGTGTGAGAGGTAAAGAAAGATTAAAAGAACTGAACTTTGGGCCGGGTAGGTGTGCGTGTGTCATTGTGTGTTCAGAAACACCCTCCCTGGATAAATAAAGATTAAAGTGTAGGTTTTGTGCAAGAGGGGGACTTGATAATCTTTACTCGGAAGAAGCATACGAGTCAGTATAAGACTCATAGGACACTCATTCAGAGATTGTGTTCAATGGAAAATATTGACTTTTACACTGTGACAACATCTATCTAAGATAATTTCAACGTCCTCACTTTTGAGGTTTGAAGAAAATACCAACACTGGTTGAGTAGAATTTAAAAATCCCTGGCGTGAGATAGAAAAGATCGCTCAGCATTGGTATAGTAATACACAGAGTTGCAATGGTTAGTCATTAATCAAATCTATTAAATGAATTTTTAATACAAAAAGTTAGAATTCTCTCATTACATCTTTTATATGTGATTATCTTCTGGTTTCTTTTCTCATCTATTACATTAAACAGAATATGTTTGGGTTGTGGACAAAACAGACAAGACATTTCAGGATGTACTCTTGAGCATTAGGAAATACTGATCAACACTTTCCACAAACAACTAATTGATTAATGGAGAAAATAATCAACAGATTATTCGACTATGAAAACAATCGTTAGTTGCAAGCCTACTACACAGTAGTGCTTCAATAAACTTAGCCCTACAAATTTGATTAAAAGGGTAAAGAAAATCTGTTACTATTGTATGTATTGAGGTGCATTTGAGCCTAGATGTGTTCACTTAATCTACTTAAGTGTATTTGAATGGTGATGCGTTCACTTACTGTGGCCCAGTCCTAATTATTATTATGTTTTAGGTAGGCCTATACCCACTATATTAACCTGTATTTCTACGAGCTGCATCTTTATCAACCCTGCGGCTGGCAGCAAGACGACATGCTGACTCGGCTCTATACACAAAAAGTGTTGTCTGGCAGGTTAGTACAAGCAGCAACATGTGTTTGAGTGTCACTAATGTTTTGATCCAGCTCTCATCGTCTGTTCTGTAGAATTAAGCTGTCGGATTTCAAAGACTTCAGATGAGGAGGAATTAATGTGTTTTGATTTCGTCTCTAAAGCCCTGTCCTGCTGTTTCTCTGTACAGAGCCCTGTAGATGTTGCACGCTGGCAAAAAGGGTGATGGCTCAGAATAAATATTAGATAGGAAAGACCCGGGGGACTCCAAAAATTCTCACATTTCCTTTCACTCTCATCAGCAATAGCCCACTCTCTCCACTTCCTTGTTTCTTTTACCTAAATCGCAACACACACACTCACTCTTCCTCAGCTTCTTTCTCCCGTATGCTTTCTCTATAGTCGAGTATTCCAACACACTGGGTCAGGCACAGAGCGCCACTTGTTTACAGCCTGAGGCTACTTACATAAACTTAACAGGCTCAGATGCCTGGGAAACACTACAGAATCACTTGGTTCCTCCTTCTCCTCTCAAACACACAAACACCCTGCTAACCACTCTGCATACCAGACAGAATTAAGAAGCTGGGTACATCTTAATTGCTTTAAAGGGCTGATTTCACATTTGTGTAGCTCCTCATCACCTAACGTGGCCTTGGCTTCATCACTTGTAGAGCCATGGTCTATCATGGGAACAGTCTGGGCCTCTTATCAAGAACAGAGTGACTCAACAGGATCTTAATAGCATCAATGTGACAAGGTGACGGAGTGAAATTTTCTCAATTGTTTAAGAGATTTGTCGAGCAAAAATCCAGATTCTCAAGTTTTAGCTTCTTAAGAGCTGCACTAGTCAATACTATTTAATTAAAATGAGTTGTAGCGACGAACCCACAGAGAATTATCACTGCAGTTACTTTTAACTCTACTCTTCAGCTCATTGTTTTGGTTTTAGATGGCTACTTAACTGTTTTGGTCCAGTCTCACAGTACTCCTTGTTTTCAGAAGAAGCAGGCAGCCGTCTTCTACGAAAATGCTATGTTAAGCCCACTATACGCTACCTGCCCAGCACTCAAGGGTGAACAGAGAAAGTTAGCAACAAGATATTTGTTGGTGGAGACCAAAAACTGAGCCAAAAGAGAATGAATATTGGACTTATATTCATCAGGCGTACACAAACACAACTCCAAATGAATGCTAATGTTGCTACGTGTCTGCCGGATGCGTAAATAAGCAACTACTTGCTGACACAAACGCCATAACAACTTTAAAAAGGTGATAAAATATCAAATGTTGTGTTGAAAGCTTGTTCTGCGGCCAAAAAAACCAACAATGAATGCTGTTTTAAATGTGAGGATTCCCTGCTATTCTGTTTTATATTATTGTAAACTGAATATATATTAGATATTTGAAGGTGTTACCTTGGACAATTAATCCTGTTAATTGAAAAAAGTGACAAATTCATTGATAATGAAAATAATTATTAGTTGCCCTGATGTTTTATCTTCACTAACTAAAAAGGTGATTCTTTTGCCAAATAGTCGGACTTGCATTGGAGTATTTTGGGAAAAAATATAACTAAAAGATTAATTTAAAACATTTCCATGAACTTTGGTGAACAGTGGTTTGAGCCAAGAAACAACTGGATATACAATGTCATGAAAAAGCAAGTCAGAAACCGGTTCATTGCTGGAGGAGGTTTTGTAGTAATACATTTCTTTATGTGGTTGTTGTTGCTCTTCCCACAATAAATCGTGTCTTTTATCTTTAATAAGATATTGTAATTTATGTATGCAGTTTATTCTTATCAATGTCGTTTGAGTGTGTGTGTGTATTATTTTATGTTTTCTCGTGCCCTCTGCAAACTGCTACTTTTACGTAGATGTGATGTAAAAATGTGATTTATTTGTTAATTTAATGATTAGAACAAAAATTTCTTCTCACAGAGACACAGAGGAGGAAAATGGAGTGATGAGGTTAGGAAGAGGCTAAACACAGTGCGAGGGCGGGCACACTGAGGAGGAGGGTGGTGGTTGCTCGAGGTTTATTTTCCCTGTTCTAGAGAGCTGCGTGGTGTTTCTGCGATTCTCAGACATTTCCTGCTCTGGCCACTGAAAATAACCCACAGGAAAAGAGGCCGACCTGCTGCACATAAATGCTCTATTCAAATTCAGTGCCGCTGGCTCAAAGGCTGACTTTCACACTGGTGTAAATACAAACCACTAACGTCACCTGTGCAACCTGTCGCACACAGCGGTTCCCACACTGGATCTACGGGTCACCTTAAATTACAGTGAAGCAGCAAGTGTACAGCAGATCTGTATCGGACCGGCATCAACTTTCAGGCTTGTTTTCCTCAGAAACACAAGAAGCTATTGTTCACAGTATAAAAGTCTATTTATTTGAAGTTAATAATGGCTGCTAAACAGACATGTTTTCCTTATTTTCTGTTATACTGAGAGATTATTCTGACTCAGGTGTTGCTGCTGGATCACCTTAGAAACATGATTATAGAAAGTTGAATAGAGACAAAAATAAGGGTTGAAACTATTAGTTGGATGTTAAAAAATTAAACAACAATTTTGATAATAGATTAATGGTTTACAAATGCAAAACATCTGCTGTTTAAGATTTAAATTCAACAATTTGCTACTTTTATGTGTTTTAAGGCATTCTGAAATGATATTTCATAGACCTTTGTTGTGTGTCATTCCCCGTCTCTCTCTCTTACCTAAATTCTTATCATCTCTCTACTGTAATCTTTCTAATAAATGCATAAAACGCCCCAAACAATAAAAAGAAATTGACAAATTAAGTTGCACCAGATGTTCACAAACTTGTAAATATGTAAAATACCGTACCTCTCGTACTCAAGGTCCTGGTATTTGTGATAGGGGTCCTGCACCTCATAGATGTCTGAATCAGCAGTATCAGGGTCATGTGGCCAGCCCAGCCTCGCACTGTGAAACGGCAGGTTCATGTACTCGGGAATCTCCTCATACAGAGGAACGTTTTCATACTCTACTGATTCCTCTCCACCATCTCCGCAAATATCAGCCTCCCCTATGCAGCTTTTGGGCCGCTCCAGGCTTTTTTCCGCCCTATTTGACTCCACGCTGGTACAGTCCAGGGACTGACCTCCCTTTGCCAGCAGCTTTGGCAGCATCTTGACAGACAGCCTGAGCTCCAGCAGCTTCCGGAAAGAGAGGCTCCTTTTGTGAGAGTCGGCTCGGGTTGCCAGGTCAGCTGCAGAGAAGGACTGCGCCCTCTGCTTGCCCCCCAGAGCCGGAGCTCGGCTCTTTGGCGGCATGCTGCTCCTGGTGGGTATCTGCCGGTTGAAGAAGGTCACACAAGGTCGGGTGAAGCGCCAGGCCGTTTTCTCCTGAGGCGGCGCAGGCAGCTCCCTCATGGGGGTGTTAGCATGTGGAGGTGCAGGAGGGCAGATGGAGGGTGGAGGGGGTGCTGGCAGGCTGTGTCTCTGAGGTTTTCTGGGCGGCGCCCTCGGTGACTGCTGATCCTCGGCAGAAAAGGCTTTTCTCGCGTTTGCTAGAGGAGGATGACAGCCAAGTTTGATCTGTTTGGGGAGGCTGTGAGTGATCGGGTAGCGCTCAAAGTCGCCGTACCCGTCCTCTTCGTCCTCCTCCACCCGGTGCTGCTCGCCCTCATTTTTGTGGCTCAATGAGTCAGCATGTGAGAGCAGGACTAAAGAGTGGGAGGTGTTTTTGTTCAGAGAAGAGGGCACGTGGACTGTTCTGTGAAGGCGAGGTGAGAGGGAGGTCTGTCGAGGAGGGGGGACAGGTGCGTCGCTCTCGTCCTCTCCCAAACCTTCCAAGTCTTTTTGGGCTAAAGTGTCATCACATGTGTCCTGTTTGAGCTCCTCGCCCTCTGAACTGAGAGACAGACCAGCTAGACTCAGTTTCCCCTCAAGCCCCTGTTTTTGATCCTCTGCCACCTGATCCTGGGCACTGCCCTCCATGCCATCCTGCCTCACCAGGGCTGGCTTTTTAAATTTACGTGGGTGAGGGACAGGGAGAGGCTTACTAGGGGCTGCAGGGACCTGCAGATCAGGGAGTAACCTGGTAGGAAAAGCATTTCTGATAGGCTCTCTGTATTCTACCTGAAAGGATTCTGCAGAAGACTCATGAGGAGTGATACTTGAGGGGACAATGATGCTGCCTGCAACATCACAGGCTGACTGAGAGTCTGTTACATCTATCTTTTGAGCCTCCGTCTGTACATCAGCTTTTGAAACATCAGGCTCAGCAGCAGTACTTTCCTGATGCTTTATAGTCTCTGAAGCTTTTTCCTTCTGCTCCTCTGTCCTCTGTGGCTCTTTGTTTAGGGATATCCTATCCAGGTGTCTCTGTCTTTGAGGTTTATCCCTGGGCTTTTTGCTCATCCCTCCACCTTCACCCTTCTTTACAACTACTCCCTCCTCCCGGTTTTCTGCCGTAGAAATCCCATTCTGCAACAGCTCTTTGTGCAAATCGCTCTCAATCCCCGTTGTACTTCCGTTTTCCAGACGCTGGCACTGTGAACAGTCCTCAAGCCCACAGGAGCAGGTGGGAATGATGTAATATGATTCACGTTTGTTAGTTTCTGATAAAATCCCATTTTTGGAGTTGAGAAGAGAGAGGCTATCACCTAAAGCCTCCTGTTGTTCCGAAGATAGGATAAGGGGTTCACTGGGTCTGGGTGGCGGGGGTGAAACAGGGGGAGGTGAAGCTGTGGATTTGGGAATGCATGGTTTGGGGGCAACAACCGGTTTTGTCCTCTTTAGAGTAGCAGGGGAAGGTTGGGAGATGACCGAAGAGTGGGAAAGAAGACCTGGTTTGGGGGCGATGGGCGGGGGAGAGGGTTTGGTGGTAGCAGGGAGTTTAGGTTTGGGAGCTAATGGAGGCTTCTTCACACCTGCACGTAAAAGAAGAGGGAGGAGATTTACAGAAAAGTCAAAAATCCTTCAATCACACTTCCTTTTCTAATGAATCATGCAACAACAGAACGGCACATCATCAAGCTTGCATTATCCACACCTAACTGGAATATAAGCACTGACAGCTGCAAGGTGTGGTTAAGGCTAAGGTCAAGAGGTCACTCTTAGGGTCAGTGGGAGAAGAACTGAGGGTTGGAGGGATCAAAATTTAACAAAATTATGAAACTCTTGTCACATCTGCTCAACTATTTTGATGTATTTTAAACCAATTATCTGATAAACGAGTACTGAAGGGAACTCACTTGTGGCAGTAAAAATAAAACAGGATTTTTCAGTTCAGATTCACAGTTAAACTTGTACTCTGTTCTTTGAGAGAGGTTTTGTATAAATGACACCAGCAGAAACCAATATTATATATATATAGAATAATTGGTATATTTCTGTTGTGTCCTCCTATTGAAATCATGTATTGACATAATTGTTTCTTCCTGCTCAAACTGTCTGCTTCTGACAGTTTGTGTTCTTGTATTTCTAAAAGTCATAGCTTAAATTACTCTTTTTGGTCTGTTTAAAATAAATAAATAAATACTATTTTTTTAAAAATACAGTGTCTCCGCTAATAAAAAGCTGTGAATTTAAATTGTAGGCCATTTTTTCCACTCTACTGGCTGAAACTCTTGGCTGGCCGACACCACGAGAAGTGGAGTCATCGGATGTTTCCGAAAAGGCCAACGACCAAAAACCGCTCTGTCTCCTAATACATGCTCCCTTTGCAGACGGAGCCTCGCTCCAAACCAAACTCAGCTAGAAAATCACGAAGTATAAAGACACTGTGCCTACAAAGGAAAAATACCTAAGTGGTGGGATAGTAATAAACGTTTGTTTACTAATTATTGAGAGCCACTTTTCAATTCGGCATACAACTTCTATTAGAAAAGTACAACTTTAAGAAGTGGTTCTATGGGTTCACCCAAATGTATATCAAAATCCACCATGGATGGCGGTGATGAGCAGGGTGGAATCAATAAACTGTATCCGACTGTTAGTTGGTGGTGTATCTATAAGCCGAATTTGCCAGTACATGCTAACGATGCCATCAAAGTTAATCAACTATGTCCTCGGACTTACGAGCCTACGAATAACCGACACAAAATTAAACCGACAGATTTTTCAGCGGAAATCTGGCCTTGCGTTTTCGCTGTAAAAGCCAACGCCAGGTAACGTTATCTCGACTAAAACTGCTCATGTCGTGGAAAAAAAACATCACAAAAACTCTTTGGCACATTTCCTATTTGGTGACACGATTTTCCCGAGGGCACCGCTCTTCATACAAGCAAATGTTAACTGTTTTACATGAGATGTTAACTTTGCAGCGCATTATCGAGTCCGACTTGTTGCATCAACAGCAGGACAGATGTTTTAGGACAAAGGATTTAACCCCCTCCAGCTGCAACAGTAGCTGTAATATCAAACAGAAAGGGAAAATGTGTGATTGTGAGTTATGACTGCGTTTTCAGAAAGCACTCAAATTGAAGCCTATCCTCTTTTATATCTTTTTGAAAGCTGTTATTAAGAAAAGCTGTAATTAACTGTGGCTGAGTAAAAATAGAGTGGATGCAACCGTCCGTTATAACATAAAAATTGCCAAGTTTCTCAGTTTCTGCGACTAAACTAAAATTTGATTTTAGTTTTACCTAACCACAATAAACGCTTGCACAGCAAGATTTTGCTAAGTTAAGTTAGCTCCCCCACGAAACAAACCTGTGCTCATGACTCCCGACTTGCTCCTTTCTCCATGGGTAAATATACTTTCAATGGAATTGCGAGAAAATCTGCGCTTTTTCCTCCTTCGACACCATAGTCAGATTGAAAACCACATCAGGGAGAAAAAATACAGATCCATAGTCGCTGTTCCTTATCTCGCCAGCGGATGCACGGTTAAACTCTTTACGCCTGTTACTTTTTCCATTTTTCCCGAAGTTTTTAGCCACGGTGCTTTTCCCAACATTGTCATGTAGAATACAACGAAACAATTAACTTCCGGTTATCCACTTAACAATAAAACTACTGTTGGAGAAGATCTGGTTGTTGTTGGAATATGAAGTAAAAACACAGAAGTGAGCATAAATGTTTATTGCAATGGATATTTCCAGTAAATTAAGATGTAATTGCTGCTGTTTATGCAGTGTTTTATGTTGACAGCGCAGTGTAATAAAACGTATAGTTTTTATTTTGAAGCCGATTTCCGGTGATGTAGTGGATATTTTCCTCTAACTTTACCTTTCCTAGCGTTCCAAACGGTTGGGACGCTTCCTCTCGCGGCCACTTGGGGCGCTCTAACTGGGGCGAGCGGTTGTTTGTTGCTCGCGAGGAAGCAGCGGTTGAAAAACGAGCATTATGGGAATTGCAGTTTTATGCGTAGTTTAGCAACCGGCTAACTACTAACTTCTCAGCGGCTGTTCTTGACTACTGTCGCCTACAACTTCAGAATGCATAACGGGCTGTGTATAGATGGCGGAGAGCAATGACTGAGGAGTTTGATGAAGATGTGGTATTTGAGGTTTGTATATATTCCCGCCGCTGTTTGTTATCGAAACTTGTAAGTGATGCTTTGTCATACCTCGCGAGCTCTGAGGTAAATATAGACGTTGGGTCCCCGATTCATTGACGACAGCTAGCTTCGGTAGCTAATGTGTGGCGTTAGCTGCCTAGCTCCACATAAGCAGCCGCTTGCTCTGTTGCAATGCGTATACAATCCAAAACAAATCCACATATTTGGCCGGCTGCTAACTGTGTTTCTGCCAAGGAGCTTTGGTGGTCATGAGAAGGGCTGAGCTGGGCTAGTGTGCGCATTGTTGTTGGTGTTTCATCATTGCTAGACTGGTACAGTCAAGAGGTGGGGTGTGGATGACCAGATCCAATGCGTCGGTTCTGCAAAAAAAAAAAACCTCCACAGACTCACACGTAGCTTCATCTGGATGGTGACAACATGTGCTGCGACTTCGTGTAACAATGCATGTGAGTAGTGTTTAATTGTTTGACTGCTGTCAGTTTGTTATGATAGTAAAATACATTAAGATGAGATGCTCGTGTGCACCAGAGGCACCAAAACACAGTAGAGATGCTTGTAAGAGTCATGTTTTCCAAGCAACAGAGGATCAGCAGCTGGGTGAGAACTGGGTCAGGCCAATTTTTTGGACAAATTTAAACACGGGATGCTTTTCCTCCTCTCTGCTTTTTTTTAAATTTCTCTGATTTAGTGGTGAGCTTTCTTTGTTCAGGATAAGAAACAACATCACCATGTGTTTATCCCTGAATGAGAAGCTACGATTACTACATGATGAATTGTGCTTGCATTTAATCCAGTATTCATGCAGGAGAGAAGACTTATTATTAACAGAAATATTGGGTGCATGGACAGGCTGGAAAGACAGTCCTGGCATCTGCATGTTGATTTACAGATTCACATGTGAAGGCACTTAGGCTTTACATCATTCCTCCCTGAACAGAAAGTAAGCTGCATGCAGGAGAGATGGGGCCTGTGGGTGAGGGTGGAGTCTCAACTTCAGCTGATGAATCCTGAGGGAAAGTAGATTGGCGCGATGAATCAGTGAAGCTTATCAGAGTGAGGACACCTTTTGGATTCACACTGGGAAACATTTGGGCAAAATTTAGGAGGAGTGTCAGCTCAATCTACATCAGAATGATGACCTAATCACTACATTTTCTTCCTTTCTCCTTCTCTCCACTCATTTGGCACTATTTTATCTATCTCTCGCTCTCCACCCCCCCACCATTCTCATCCATCATTCCTCATCTATTGCTCAATGTGTTTGACTGTCTCGCTTTCTATTTGCAGAACTCCCCTCTTTTCCAGTACCTGCACGATCTAGGGCACACAGACTTTGAGGCATGTCCAACTGCATCACAGGAGGAGGAATATGGCGGTCAAGAGGGAGACCTCACCTCTCCTGACGAAGATACACAGAAAACAGTGAGTTTCTTCCATCCTTGACAGAAATATCACAGATGTCTGTCCCCTCATTTACAACTATCCTCTCCAAATTATTTCCTTTCTGCAACTAATCAACTAGTTGATTTGATTGAATCATCACTATTCTTGTCAATCTTACCCATTGTATCTCAACTTTAGTCCCCAGGGGGGAATTTGTCTTGCCGCCAGGTGAAACGCAGAACACACACAGACTTGAACATAATTAAAAAAAACATAATAAAATACATAACATAAAATAGTGTATTTCATTACTGGCATACATAAACATAAAACCTGGTCTATATCAAAGCATCGTCATCTGCCCATTCATGAAATGGTTAAAACAGCAATAAAACAATAACCAGTTGGATCTTATCTTTAAAATCACATGCTTATAAAAGACTAACGTTTTTAGATCGACCAACTAGACATTTGTAAATTGGTTATGATTCTAGAGATGCACCTGTTATTTTCTGGAGCCATGGTTCTCATTTTGACCAATGACCAATAGCTGTTATTATTTATGTATTGGTTTTAATAGGGCCAGTGCACATGCATGAAGATGAGTGTAAATGTGCCAAAAGGTTACTTCTTACTTCTGTTGTCCCTGGACAGATAATACATACCTCAGTCACTATAAAATAGATCTGACTGTTTAAAAAAATGAAATAATAAGACTAATTGTTTGGCCAATAAAATGTCAGAAAATAGTGAAAAAGTTGGCCCATCACAATTTCCCAGAGCCTAATGGGACATTTTTAAATAGCTTCTTTTGTCCGACCAACATTCCAAAATCCCAAAAATTCAGTTTACTCTCGCGGAAGACTTGATGTACAGATGTACAGTTTTATGATGGTGGAAACTGTGAATAAGGGCATTTTTGCAGGTAGTCAAATTCTGAAAACATTTTCTGTGGATTGATTAATCTGGAACGGCAATGATTAGTTTATTAATACATTTCCTAAAAGAATCTGTTAATCATTTAAGCCATTTATTATAGCAAAAATCCTCTGGTTACAGCTTCTGTAGTGGGAACATTTGCTGGTTTTCTCTGTTATACTATTGTAAATTGAATATCCTTTGCTTTTGAACAATTGGTCAGACAAAACAAGGCATTTGATGATGTCAACAGGGACTCTGGGAAATGTGATACACATTTTCTTTACTATTCTCTGACTTTGTATTGACCAAACAATTTACAGAGAAAAGGGTCTGCAGATTAATTGATCATGGAAAATAAGCGTTAGTTGCAGCCCTAAATTAATCAAGACCCCATCAGGTCAAAGTAAGTCAACTAACTGACTAAGAGGAGCTTTAACTAACCCCCATCAACTCCCATCTCTATTCAAACCGCCTGTCTCCCTGCCTCCCCTTAGGGTGTGTGTGTGTGTGTGTGTGTGTGTGCACGCACGCACGTGTGTTTGTTAATGTTTGACTTGTGCACTCAGACAGAAAGTAATTAATTTGACTATTGACTCCAAACAGTGACACATATTGGCGCCCAATCACCCACAGAGCATTACATGCGCTTGTTTATGTGCTTCACTTCAGTCAGGCAAGACATGGCAACAAGGGCTTCCTACACACAGATGCAGGTATTTTGCGTTGCATGTACTTTACTCTGTAACCGCACTCACCAGATTCGTTTTTGGATAGAAAACCTTTCCCTCTCCTGCATCTCTCTCCTGCTGCTGGTCTGATTTTTAGAAGAGATAGCCCAAATGCTATTACCTTGACCACACTCTGCTTTCCCTCTAACGTTATATTTGCCTCTGTGAGCATCCTCTTGCAAACTGTGTGTGGTGTTTTTTTTTTTTTTTTTTTTTTTTTACTAATATTCACGTCTGTATGCCTTTTTTTTAATGGACCTGCACGTTCTTTAATGCAAAAGCTATTCAAAAGTCACAGGTTCCTTTAATTGCAGAATTAATGTGATCGTCGATGACTGTAGTTTGAGTCGACCTGTGATTCATACAGACGAGTATGTGTCCTGGGAAGCGCCGGATCACATGACATGGCTTCTCCACGTTCACCCCCCTCCTTTTGCGACGGGAAATGGTGTTGTGTTTGCTTAGTTCAGGAACTTTCCGTACGTGTCATGCTTCCTCTCTGGCACTCTGTTGTTCTAAGGAGTCAAGGAGGATAAGGGATTTGGATGAGACAGGAAAGCCCGATGTTGTCTCTCGTTGCCCAGTTTCCTGGAGCTCAGATAAAGTCGGAGTCGAGGCAAAACACCTTGTTTACGTAGACGGACCAGTTTGTCTTGAGTTTGTCTTTCTTTACATTACCAGTAAAAAGTCAGACTAAAATAAAGAGGCAGGATTAGCCCAAAATGTATACAAGTGGGATGTTGATCGCAAAGGCTGCTGGTTCAAACCCTCAGACCGGTTTCCACAAATGTTATTGGGGACAGTGAAATAAGTTACACTGTTGCTCCTTCAACCATACTGTGTGAACATAAAATTTGTTTTAGGTTGATTTTGTAACCAGTATAGTGCAGCTACTAACAATAATTTTCATTGTCGGTTAATCTGCTCTAAACCAGCATGTAAACTGGTGCACAGTACCATTTCTCAACTGCTCCAATCCCCTCACTCCTAATCTCTGTGCAGAGGATACTTGCTGTTAGGGCTGCAACTAATTATTATTTTCATTCTTGATTAATCGGTTACTTGGAGTCTATTAAAAGTGACAATTTTGCAAAGGGTTCCTATTGCTTGTTTTGTCTGACCAAAACCCAAAGATACTCAGTTCACAATTACATAAACCAGATAATATAAACAAATTCTCACATTCGAGAATCTGGAATCAAACCCTTTTTTGCTTAAAAAGAACAGTTAATCAATAATCAGACATTTAACTCCTATGTAAACCCCACATCTTTTTGTTTTTGCACTTAGGTGTTTGTTTGGACATGTGAGCTTAGTGAGCTTTGTTACCAGGCTAGCTGTTTCCCTCTGTTCCCAGTCTTTGTGTTAAGCTAAACTATCTCCTGGCTTTAGTTTTATACTAGGGCTGAACGCTTTTGAAAAAATATCTTATTGCGATTATTTTGACAGATATTGTGATATGATTTGCGTTTATTGGAGGGAATGATCATTATTGTATAATTATTCTCAGTTTCATTGAAAAACACATTTAAATGATATGGTATGGTTTTTGCGGAGATCTTTACCAGACAAAGATGTTTTCTTAAGTCTGTAGAACATGATATGTACGCCAGGACATCTCTGCAGCACTGCAATAGTTAATTTAAAATGGTATTTTTACACACATTTTACCTTTAGCAAATATTGCACCGATTTTAAGTACTAGGCAATATTGCGATTTTGATAAATTCTTTATACTGAATGGACAGATATGAGGGTGGTATCAATCTTCTTGTCTAACTCTAAGCAAGAAAGCCAAAGCTTGTGTGTGTCCATTCTCTTGCATAGTATCAATCAGTCCAGCGTCTGGAAGCTGGAGCATTCCCTGTGTGACAGCAGGAGAATACTGATGAGCAGGGACTGACTGTGCCAGGATATTAGTAGTGAGTGTATGTGCATATGTGAGTTAATCTGTACATGGTTTACATGATCAGAGGAGACTTAACAGATTGTGGCCTACTTTTGAGGCTGATGAGCAGTGTTATTGGAATGTCCAGTCTCCAATCAGTAATCAATACTACTGCGGCCTTTAGACTAAAGGCCCTTGTGCTTTACCCTCCAGAACAGGGTCAGTTTGCCGACTGCCCAGTCTGAATCAATAACCCCATGTATCTGCTGCGAACTGGAGCATAAATACACACTTCACAGGATGTTATGAAGCTGTTTTCTACAGGATTCTCAGTTGTTTTTTTACTTTAACAGAAAACGACTGGATGTGTGTGTCATCACTGAAGCCAAAATCCTCAATGTACAAACATCTATCAAAATGAGTCCCATTTTTAGGCAAAGCATTTCACTGACGCCACGAAACACTCTAAGCTGATTAGTAAATAGTAGATCCTATTCATGATTAGGCAGTACTCGGTTTTGGATTTTGTTTTCGGCTCTTAGCCCTTGTGAGAAAACGTGCAGCATCGCGAACAGCTCGAGGTTTGTTATGCATCGAAATGTCAACGCGCTTTATAATGTGAGGCACCAAGTCACTCTCGTTGTGATTGGATGCCTCAGACTGTTTACAGAGGTGCTGGGAATGCAGATACTCATAGGAAGCCAGACATTAAACTGAAGTGTGTGTGTGTGTGTCTTTCTGTGTAGCATCTCCAATGACAGATGTACAAAATGCTTCTTTTTCTGGAACTAAAACAATCATTCCTTTCTGGCAACCATGTATTTTAAAAGGATGTAAGTTTGAGTTTCATCGATGCTGAATACACTAATGAACGTGCTATAACATTTATGCAAAATGTTTGTTGAATTCAACAAATTAAAGCAGGTGTGTGTGTGTGTGTGTGTGTGTGTGTGTTTTTTTGCCAAAGCAGAGCTGTGTATAAGACCTTGGAGAGGGCTATTACAAACACACATTGCACTTATTGTTGTTGCCTGAAAGAGTTTGTCTCCTGGGATACTCCTTTGGACTACTAGTGTGAATGTTCGTGGGTGCGCACACAGTTGTTATTTAATGGATGCGTGATCCCCGGGAAATAAACCCACCCACGCTTTGATGAGACACACCAAAGTGACAGAAAGACTTGCAGGTGTATCATTTAGTATTTTAATCTGGTATATATTTCACCTTTTACTGATCTACTGGGCCTGCATCAGGGCATAAAATAACGGTAAGACCTGCTGGAATGTAGCCGTTACTTAATTGACAGACTTTTTACCTTTTCCCTGTGTGTGTGATTTGCAGGGAGGACGCTTGTGGAGACTGGTGAAAGCCTTGTGGCGATGGAGTCCGATTCACCAGGCGGCTGCATCTCGTAAGCTGGGGCAGCAGCTGGTAGGTAGAATGGGGAAACAGAAAGGAATGCTGGCACTGAAACTAGCAACTTCACTCTGTTTTATTACAATACGGCGTCTCTTCTATTCTACTTTATTTCACGTGTTTCTCTTTTCTTGTAGGACTGTGTGTTCGGCCAATACTCGGTGAGGTGCATTCTGGACCAGGACGTGCTGCTGCAGGAGGATGTCGAGCTGATCGAGCTGTTAGACCCGAGTGTGCTCACCCTCGGTTCGTCGCCGTCTGGCTCATCCAGCCGAGCGAGCACCCTGCCCAGACCAAGCCTCATAGCCAGGCCGTCTATGTGGTACATTGATAGGAAAGAAATGCACAGGATGGGCAAAAAAAAATGCATTCCAGTACAACAGCAGCACAAACTGAAACTATGGCCTCAAAAACAATAGATTTGACTCACAATGCTTTTTCTGGAAGGAAAAGTTTCTAAAAGACAAAAAATATATATTGTAGAGAAAGTATTGCATTGTGTTATATTGTGAGGTCTAGTCCATCCCATTTATATAAAGATTTTTGACTTTATTTATTCATGTGAGCTCTGATTTTAAAAAAAAACTTCTGCTTAGATTCAAAGACCTGCAAAAAGAGACAAAGGGAAAACAAAAAATATCAGTGTTTGACAAAACAAAATGTGTGCACAGCTTTGTGGGTTGGAGATGTTTTGGAACAGATGATAAAACGAGGCCGTATGATCATACAATAGAAAAAACTATAAAATTTCAAATGAATATTCCAGCAAATTAGTATTGCACTATTGAACCTTTCGATAGACAGTTTGAAAAGACAATGGTCAAATCAGCTGCAAAGGCACCATCGCTGGTACTTGCGTCAAATTAAAATCCAATATTAAAACTACTAGAGTATTGGCTGTACATAATTATATCTGCTTTGATTTGTTAAAAAACTGCAATAAGGAGGTTAGCAGTTGGGGTAACCGGTTTTGGAATGTGAAAGCTCCCATGTTGGAACAACGCCAGGTTTTCCTGTTCTGTCAACATCGTGTAAAGACACTATTACTTTAGACCAACTCCCGTAAACGCCCACGTCTTAAAAACGTCTTAAACAATTTATAACCCACGCTTTCTATTACAATTTTGTAGCGCCCAACCCCAAACTGAAGTAACTTAATGCTTTACTTTCACACTAGTATATTTCTCGAACTGTAGAGCTCCTCTAGAGCCACAGAAGATTAGATATGCCTGTTTTCCCTGAACAGTACTTTAATTTTGACATGTAAAACTGATGGATTGTCCCTTTTTATCCTGTCCTTACAGGAATCTAAACTGTCAAATGAAAATGTAAAGGTTGCACTAATCAAATCTTCCTCCTGTTCCCTTCACTCAGGGACATGGCGGGGCTGGTTGGCCTGGCTGCAGTGCTGCTGAGTCTTTGCTCCGCATCGGAGGGCCTGTGGTCGCTGGCTGTAGCCCCGTGGGGCCTGGTGCTGCTGGGCTGGTTTGGGCTGAGGGGGGTCATGCTGTGGAGACAGGGTCGCATGCAGAGGGCCGTACACGCTCGGACCACGCAGCTCCAGACTCTGGTCCACAACAGCAAGACCCTGACCGGACTGTCTCGCAAAGCCCTGCGCCTGGTGCAGGAGACAGAGGTCATCTCCAGAGGGTTCACCCTGTAAGTGTGCTTGACTTATGTCTAACTACATAGTACATCTCACCCAATCACATAATCCTAATGTACATCTCCTGTCATGTCCCCAACTGTCACTGCTTAGTTCAAGCCTGCTCAGTTAATTCACTCAATGCTCAGCATGTTAGTTAACTGACCTTCTCGGGTAGTGTGTCTGTATATGTTTTATTATTTATGTTTTCTTTAGACCACTGTTTGTCTCTATCTTTAGCATTGTATATAGAAAAAGCACCATTATACATCAATCACCAAGTAAGTTAAAGGAATAGTTTAACATTTTGGGAAATACGCTGAGTTAGATGTAAGATTGATAAACACTCCAATCTCTGTATGGTAAATATGCAGCAGCTGGTCCGCATTGCTCAGCATAAAAGCTGGAAGCAGAGGGGAACAGTTAGCCTGGCTCTGTCCAACGGAAAAAATAATTCTCCTCCTTCCAGCACTTCCTTTTTGCACTTTGGTTCTTGTACACATTAAACAAATGAGAAGTGTTAATTATTGATCTGTAGATGTGCTGATAGGTGGACTTTGTTACCTTTGGACAGAGATGGGCTACCTGTTTCCAGTCTTTGTGCTAAGCTAAGCAAACCTACAGTTTCATGATTACCACACAAATATGAGAGTGCTATCAATCTTGTCATGTAACTCTCAGTAAGGAATGAGCATATCCCCCAAAATGTCAAACTATTCCTTTTAATAGCATGCCACATTGTCTTGTTCGTCACAGCTTCCTTGTGTTTCTAACACTTCTGTGTAGTGTCCATGTCTGACTTGTCTCAGTTTGCTGGTGTGATCTTTAGTCATGTGATGTTCAGTGTTGTGTGTGCCCCCCTGCTTCTTTGGGACGTCTCCACAGTTGTATCACATTTCACTTGTCAAGTTTGCTCGACAGGGTGAGTGCGGCCGGCTCCTTTAGCAGGGCGGGGCCAGGGGCGATGCCACGAGGTCAGCAGCTGATCGGACTAAGGAAAGCCCTGTACCGGTCGCTCCGCACGGCTTTCAGAGCCTCACGCAGAGCCACCTGTCACATGCTCAAGGCATATCCTTTCCCTGGAGAGAAAGACTTAATAATTCAAATAAGTGTGTCTTTATGTTGGTTTCACCTCTTTTGTAGTGACACAGGTTGTAACTAGCCTGGATTTAGAGATATTAGTTTAAAGCAGAGTGCATAGATACCTTATTTCCCCAACTGGTGTCATTCAGTTGTTGACGATAGGAATAAACGCTTTATTTATGGCCCTCCGTAAACATAGATTTATGTGATGTAATCTTTTTATGAGCCTTAAAAGGTGCACATTGCATAGTTGTTACAGAAGTGTGATGTGTCCTTAACCCCCTCCCCCTACGTTCCCTCTGAACTCTGAGATCGATAATGTGACCAACTATGTGTCTGCGGTGCCTCTGAAGGAGCTGGGGCTCGGCCTGGGCATTGAGCACCTGGGTGACGAGCAGGCTCAGGAGCTGACAGATGACTACAGCCTGCCTGCACTGAAGGTAAGGCCAGAAGGTAAACCAGGGGCTGCTGGTAATGGGTGGACACTACAACAGGAGTGGAAAGAGAAGAAAATATAAACACTACCAATATAGGACATGTACAATCCACAATATTATTAATGTTCAGTTAGTCTAAATTGTTTATTATTGCTTCATAGAAGATTGAAAAGTGATACTCCAAACATCTTATGAGCATCAAACTCCTGAAAAGCGAAGCCAATGCTGATATGCCTTAAATCTGCGTTGCTTCTAATGGCCAGTAGGGGGTGACTCCACTGGTTGCAGAAAGAAGTCAGATTGTGTAGAAGTCAATGAGAAACCATGATGTTCATTTTGTAAATTACGGTCCTATTTTGAGCAAAACAAGTCCCTATCATGACGAACAGTCGTATTCCTGACCAGCTCTTTACCCAATATGGTCACTTCTGGTTCCAAAAAAAACAAGATGGCGACTGCCAAAATGCCACACTCAAGGCTTCAAACAGTAGTCCACAAACCAACGGGTGACGTCACAGTGGCTACATGCCCTTTTTTAACTCCGCCCATGAATGTTGCTGTAAAAAAGTGCATCGCTTTCTTCTTCATGAAGAACAGTATCATAAAGTAATAGTTTGACATTTTGGAAAATCTGCTAATTTGTTGTTTATTTGCTTAATTGGATGAGAAGATCCAACTCTAAAGCTCACTAATTAAGGTGTTCTATCTCGTTTATTTAATCCTTACAAAGTCTTGTCATCATGGTTAGGTTGCCAAGCTACTAATTAAGACTTCCATAGAGAAATTATCCTGCAAATAACTCCTCATAAAACCACAATGCATCGTTTTTACTCTTCAGTTTTTGTACCAATTTAAAAAAAAATATATATATATATATATATATATATATAAATAAATAAAATATTAGTGAGCTACGATGTTTTTCTTTACCTGTTTCCAGTCTTGAAGCAAAGCTAAACTAACTGCCTCCAGCTGCTGGCGGTAGCCTCATATTTACCATAAAGACATGAGAACGGTAATGATCTTTTCATCTAACACTTGACGAGAAAGTGAAGAAGCTTAAACTTAATCCTCTTCTCCTCTGTCCAACTGTAAGCTCAGTAACTTGTAGACACTTTTGTCATATAGCCTACTGTTTAGGAGCATCTGAAGTTCGAGTTCATCAGGTACTGAAACAAGCAACAATTGACAGCTAAAAGGAATGGTACTGGTATTTTTTGCTCCTGTAGATGCTGTTCCAGCTGTGGGTGGGACAAAGCTCTGAATGTTTCCGTCGACTGGCTCTTCTCCTGTCACCCAGAAGAATAGAAGAGCCAGAAGAGGGCGGAGCCAAAGGAGACACCTCCCCTCCCCCTCTGCACCGGTCCATCGCAGCAGTGACCGAGCCCCTCCACCACGCTCTGGGCAGCTGCCTTGGCGAAGTGCAGCGCAGCTATGACTTCCACCGGCACTTTGAGTCACAGCTGAGGACGACGGGCTCTGACAGGACAGTGAGAGCCAGGGAGAAGTGCCGAGACCTCAACACCCTGCACACCTCCATCCGAAGCCTGCAGCTGCACCTCAAGGCCCTGCTTAGCGAGTGAGACAAACGCACCCATACGATGAGTGTGGGGAAACCGGGTCATTCCACCAGTAGAGTAGTAATAGTACTGCGTTACACCCAAAACATGGAATTTATGCAATATTAAATACGGACAAAGCTACCTAGTGGACCTTGTTGTGTTGAGATATTTGTTTGTCAATATGAAAATAAAGTAAAAGAATTACATGCATACAAACAGCATGAGTCACAAATAACACATAATATCATTGAAAGGGCAAATAGGAATTTTCAAACTATTCACTCGGAAATCAGGAAGATTTCTCCCATTTCAAATTTTCAAGTAACCTGAATATATACATGTCAACATTCCTCCTCTTCCTCCTGTTTCTGATTAGGATGATCATCCTAGAGGACGACTTGGAGAAACTGATGGTGTCCAAGGAACCGACGGAGTTGACGTTTGAAGGCTACCAGGACCTCAGTGACCGACTGCACCAGCTGCATCCTCACATGCAGGCCAGCACCGGCTGCTGGGAGGACACCATCACCCAGGTGGAGCGCATGCTGAGACGGGCCAACGCCTGCCCAGGTGAGCTAACACAAACACACACACAACCTACTGATATTATATACACTGAATAATAGGATTTAATACCCTGAGTGCTATTTTTGTTCTTCTCAGAGTAAAATCTTAACAAAACAGTAGTTTGGAAAGAACTTTTCTTAATGGTAATTTCAAGGTGGTTGTATTGTCACTGATTAGCTCATTGAGTAACGTACATGACTTAGAAGACCAACTTAAAAAAAACAAACAAAAAAAAAAAAATCATTCAAATTCCTCTTCAACAAAGTTGTTATGAAGATGACATCCACATGCTCACAATTAATCACGTGCTGGAGTGTGCACATCCCGGCGATTGGTCCACATTCAGCAACCTATGGACTTTTCATTTCCCCATCATTCCCAGGCAGAGGAAATTCATCCGCTTCTCATTCAGGGGAATCCATTTAACTACACATTTCCTGACGGCTATTTCAGAACCTTTGAAATAGCCGTCGGGAAATGTGTGATTGGATTCCCCTGAATAACAACTTGAGAATGATTAAAAAACACACAAAAGAAGAATAAAAAAAATAAATAAATAAAACAACTTTGCCGAGAGCGGGATGCAAGTCCTGCGCTCTACCAACTGAGCTAAATGCAGATTTAGTAAATTGACATGACAGAAACGCACCTGTCGATCCCCTGTATTCAGCTGGGTGGTTATCTCGAGATCACGAGAAAACAACAGTCGTGAGATAATTTACACCTACCAGCTCCTTTAGTGTATTATAGTACATATTGGTTTCCATATGCACACAGGGCCTACATTTAGCGCAGACTTACTCCTTCCTTCACCATGACTCAAGACAATTGCCTGTCATGGGGGAAGTCGCTTCTTCACAATGTAAACAGAAACAGCTGTCACACAGTGACAGAGCTTCGGTACAAAGTTGTTGCGGTAATCTGTTTTTTGTTGCAATAACGACAGTCCACATCATCTCTGCAGGAAATGCTGAGTGTCTAGAGCAGTGTGGCCCCCCTCTACCCGAGGTTCCTGCTCCTCCTCCATCCTACCCGTTGATCCTGGACAGAGACCCTGTGCCAGAAGAGCTGGTAAGATGAAGTGTCCACCTTCCACCTGATATCTTGCATTGTGCCTATATTAACACCTACTGTATATTTATTTATATTTACACCAAAATTAGTATGGCCTCTAAAATTGAAACTAAACAACTTGTCTCAGTCATTCTCCACCCCGTGTGTCGTCCTGATCTGTTTCTCTGTTGTCAATCTCTTTCACTTGATCCAGGAGTGGGAGGCCTACGTGTCCGACTCAGACTCTGACGGTGAAGGCAGAGGGTCTTGGTCCGACATGTTGTCACTGGAGGAACGGGAGAGGCAGCGCCGGGAGAGGGAGGAGTCCCGCCGTGTCCTGTCAGAGCTCAAATCTGTGCTGGGTTTCCGTGCATCAGAGGGGGAGAGGATGAAGAGGAAGCAGCTGCTCTTCAACGACCAAGGTCTGCACTCTCTCCTGTGATAATTTAAACATGAGGACATTAGAGGTTGACTTTTTGGGATTGTGCTGCTATTCTTAATATATTTGAAATGGGGCAAACGTAACATCAAAGCAATCTCACCAAAACGAAGTATGAATTTAAAAAAATTCATCTCAACAACACTACTGGGTTTTTCCTGTCAATGATGCCAATTATTAAAATTTCCCTGAGCCCAAAAATGACATCTCCAAATGGCCTGTTTTGTCTGACCAACTGTCTAAAACCCAAAGATATTTAGATTTCAGTGATACAAAACAGAGAAGCAGCAGATCCTCTACAGAAATTACTTGATTATCAAAATGGTTGTCGATTCATTTTCTGTTTTTAGCTCTACTTTAGACCATGTCGTCATTTACCATTCATGAAGATTATGGTAATAATAAAGGGTAGTTACATGCATTTCCTTTTCTATATTTAGGCCAGGTGTAGGACGAAAAATTCAATGAAGGGAAGTAAGTAGAGAGTTTCTCACTGGACCATGGCAAGCAGCAGCATTTCCTGCTTTAGGCCAATAAAGTTTTGAGCGCTGTAATCCAGTGTTTGGTTACTCTTGACTTTCCTCTAATTGTGGGTAGTAGGCTGCATCTAACGATTAATATGTCAACATATTTTTTTCATTAATGGAATTATCATTATCACGACTTGTTTTCGTCTGACAAACAGTCCCAAATGCAAAAATGTTCAATTTACCATAATAATAATAACAAGAAAAGAGCAGTAAATCTTCACATTTGAGAAACTGGAACCAGAAAATATTTGGTATTTTTTTTCTTGATAAAGTACAAATTATCACTCAATAATAATTATTGACAATCAATTGATTACGTGTTTCAGCACCTACTGCTTAACGTCAGCAAAACTATCGTTGATTTCAGGAAAAAGGAGATAAAGGCTCACACTACATCAGTGGAGCAGGTGAACAGTTTCAGGTTCCTGGGAATCAGTATCACAGAGAACCTGACATGGTCACATCTCCACGCTGGTGAAGAAAGACCAGAAACCGCTGTATTTCTTGAGGAAGCTTAAAAAGGCCAAATTCCCACACCAAGTTCTTGTCAGCTTTTACAGAGGAGCAATAGAAAGCATCCTGACTGGAAACGTCACAACCTGGCATGGGATGTGCACGGCCCAGGACCGGAGGGCTCTGCAGCAAGTGATTAAAAATGCTCAGAAGATTATTGGTACCCATCTCCCGAGCATTAGTGATATTGGTGAGGTGTTCGCCCTGCTGCCTTCTGGGAAGAGAGATAGAGTTTCTGCTGCTGCCACACCACCAGACTGCAGAGCAGCTTTTACCCCCAAGCCGTCAGACTCTTAAACTCAAATTCATCCTCAGCACTGCTCCACTGATCATTGAATACGGTTTATTTCTGTTTTCCATTTTTATAAATTGCTTCTGTATTAATGTACATTGTCTGCTATGTAGCAGAAGGGAGTTACAAAGCTCACTTTCATTATATAACCTGTTATACTGTGACAATAAATGTACCCACCTACCTCGCTACTAGTGAAGTCCAGTCAAAAGGTTGATGTCACTGTGGTTACTCTTCACTATTTTCTGACATATTATAGAATTAACTCAAACTGAAAACAGCCTGTCGATGAATCTGTATACTATTAATCAAATAATATCAGATTTGTAATACAAGGTTGGAAATCAGTGGATCAGTTCAACCCTACATGAAACATTTCTTCTTCTTTCTTGCAGCTGCTGTGACGCCTTTAGCACGCAGTGAGAGTTCAGATCCTGCCACAAAGCCGACTTCTCTGGGATCGGTAGAAGCTGGCAAAGAGGAAGGAAACCACCTTTCAGAGTGCCCTGCAGGAAATGAAGGGGAAGGAAGAGACGACAGGGTGAGGCCTGAACCCTCCACAGAACCGGTGATGGAGTTCAGCTGTGGCTTGGAGGCAAAGGAAGGAGAGTTGGGAGGAACTTCAGCGTGTACGAGAGGAGGAGGAGCGTCGGAGCTGCACCAATACGACGGTGTCCTGGAGGAGGCAGAGAGCCAGAACGGTCTGGACTGCTTCCTGGTGCCTAAAATCCCTGCTGTCTCCGTGATGGACAGACTGACGGAGATTCACGGCTCAGAGGCTCTGAGCTTCAGCTCCGCCCTCGCCGCTCAGGTGGCGGCGCGCTCGCAATCGCTCATCAACATGGAGGAGCAGACGTTCGGAGATGAGGAGGAGGAGGATGAAGAGGAAAGCGACAGACGAACCCCTAAGAAGGACTGATATTAAACCTCGCTGCTTTAACCAAGCATTGAGCAGAGACTGTATTTATGTCTGATTGTCTGGATGGCTTTTATTGCTGTGGTCTGTGTTACATCTTAACTGTTTCTGGTGTTGAGGTATTTCAAATTTACGCCACTCTTTATTACCCGTCCGTCCATGTTACATTACCCACAATTCTTACTGCTCTTTTGCTGTTAAAACTCAGGTACCACAACCACTAAAACACAACATGACCTGACAGTGTTAAGGTCAGAAGGCCAGAATGTCTACACTTTACTTGGTTCATCCACATAGTGTATATTGCTCACAGTCATTAAAGAAACACATGATTGGCTCCAATACATAAAAACTATGTACGTTTTCTCCTGAGACCCTGTAATCAAAGCACTCCAATCTGAGTTACTGTCAGGAACTGTTGGGCTGGAGGAGACGAACAGTTGAGAGCATTTTTCTGAGATACAGCGGTACTTCTTTGTGTTCAGACAGAAAGCAAAGATAGCCCTGCCGACAAATTCAAGTTTATCCCAGGACTTAATGAAATAGAGAGAGGCTGGAGGGAAACCGGAGTTGCACAAACCGCTCTCGATCCGATACTGAAATCTGATATCGGCCCGATACTGAGTCAAATATCTGGATCAGGTAACCGCGACAAGGGAGCCGATCTGTTCGGTTCACTTACGTTGATGCACCACCAGTGTCGGTACACCTGAGCTAACAGCATGGAGGGAGCTAAAAACAAGGGGTCAGCAGTTTGGAGGCATTTGACGCTTGTTCACGCTTGATGTTGCCTTACAAATAAAATGATTCCCAGTCTCTTTCTCACAGTGAGGAATACACCTTATTAATTTTACATTGATGTCGGATCAGTACTCGGTATTGACTGATACCCATGTTTGGAAGTGTTAGAGTGGTGGAAGAAGTATTCAGATCATTTACTTAAGTAAAGTAGTAGCTTTACTACATTATATATAAAAATACTGTGTTTCAATTAAAAGTTCTGCATCCAATATTCAACTGAGCCTCAATACTGCTAGCAAAATGTATTAGAAGTTATGAATAAGGGCCCATTTCAGAGTGTTTATTTAACAAACAAACTTTTTTTTCAGGACTTAAGGAGCTAAGAAAGTGTAATACAGTACAGTACTTGATGTACTTCTTACTTCCACAACTGTAGTTGTACATTTTTTCGCTTTCTATCTGAACACCCCTGAAGCAAAAGGCTGAACCCAGCTGACATTCATTCTTATAAGCAGACAGATATAAAGAAACCTACACAGAGCGAGGGAGCTCTGCGAGAAGAGGAAGTGAAATGCTATTTTTACTATCAGTGCTTTATTTTTGTCTGATCCATCTCTGCTGTCTGACTGGACACAATGGAGGGGTAGCGGTAAAGCGAACACATAGCCGACCACACGTGCACAATCCTATTGGGAGTGACATATTTGTATCTAAGAACGACTCATGATGAAATAGTCCCATTTTTCTGTGTTTACAGGGGCACACTCAGTGGAACTTGTTAAAGACACTTTATGGATTCAAAGAACTGTGTTGCTGTGAGGTTTAAAATCTAATACCTGTACGGGTATAGTACTAAAAAAAGGTTGATTTTCTCTCATGTGAGGGCAATCTATAAATATGTTTCATATGACGTTGCTATATGAGTCTGACAGCCCTCATGTGTGTCCCCCCCACCACCCTTCCTCCATCTTCCCAGTCTTGTCACCATGTCGGCCTTGTCCTGACCCCTCCTGCGCCCTCTCTCTCTCTGGGGTGAGGTCTACCCCCCTCTTCCTGCATTTTCCAACGTGAAATAAAATACTATTCTGGAAGTGTTCGTTGTATCCTGAAGTCTTTTCTGAGGCTCAGTTTCAGAGGCTCTCACAGAGTTGGGGCGGGGGAGGGAGGGTTGAACAGGTTTGGTGAGTTACTTGATATGTTTTGTGGGATTTTCCATTTGTCTCACCCACAACAGCTGGTGCTCCCCTTTAAAGCCACTCCTGCTTGTGGAGACTCACACAAAGACCTGATGAAGTGGACTGAAGACTTGATATACAACTGCCCCTGTCGTGGGATTTTAATACATTAAAGAAGGGAAACGCCATATTTCAGTAACTTGAGCTCTGACATTTTAGTTTGGCATTAAACGCATCATAGGATTTGACTCTCACTAAAGCCACCCATACTGAAATTGTCTTTTCTGTGAAGACAATTAAACGTGCATCTAGTGGCATACATGCTTCTAAATATAAAGCAGCACACAACTGAATTAGTGACGTTTCTTTAGGCTGTTTACTGCTGTAGCTTTGCCATCTAGTGGTCAGATGTGTGACTGCCACAGGTGGTTGTGGCAATGTCATGGTGACATTTCTGTGTATAAATTGACTTTATGTAAATAACCATATATAATGTTATGCTCTATTTAGATATAAAAATGTGTTTCTATTATTTATTTGCTTACAGATCACAGATTTAATCCAATCATTTTATTTTATTTAACCTAACTTCTGGTATTATTATTTACATCATCATATTGTTGCAGTCTATCAGTTTATTTAAACCTCTCCACAGGTTATTTCCTCACTAGGCTCACTGCTCAGTGCACAAGCTCCGCT
This sequence comes from Micropterus dolomieu, assembly GCF_021292245.1. Lineage (NCBI taxonomy): Eukaryota > Metazoa > Chordata > Actinopteri > Centrarchiformes > Centrarchidae > Micropterus > Micropterus dolomieu. The sequence continues at coordinate 19,858,779 of NC_060165.1, read as the reverse complement.
TTAGCTGATTCCACATGTTTTACTTTGTGTTGCCTTCAGGTGCTCCCTTTAAGATCCGATTTCGGATGCACATGTTTAAAAGTCCAGTTATGAATGCTTTTGGTGGCATTTAAAACATATAATACACCTGTACTAAAAATAGAGTCTCATAAGCTGTTGTTTTATTTTACAATAAACAGTACTTTGTTCATGTGTAGCGCAGAATGAAGAAGAAAACACAAACTGTGGCACATACTCTGATATTTGGTGTAGTTTTGCATAATAAAGCATACATTTAATTAACACTATTTTAACAATACATTGTTAAACAAATAGTAAAATATAACCCGAGATGGGCAAAGATACAGTAAAATGTATCTATCAAATATATATATGTATAAATATCAAATGTATGTATCAAAATAAAATACAAAATACTGTAAATACATAATGCAGGGAAGGCTCCACAATCACTGGGATGCAACTACTTTGTGGTAATTAATACAAGTACTAGTATCAAGGATGTCACTTTGTGTTGCAAAGTAGTGGGGTCATAAGGGCTCAGATTAGGGGTGTGATGAAACACTTAGCTCATGAGACGTGACGATGCACAATATTGGGTTCACGAGAACGAGGCAAAAAGATTTTGAGGATTAAACACTTAATTTCCTGCGTTCTGGAGACATTTTCTGCACTGATTTATGGTGGAAATGTTTATATAAAAGGACACTTTTCTCAAATAATCTTCATTTGCTATTTAACATTTCTTGATTCAATATTTCACAACATTTTTAACAAATGATTTCAAAAAGTGCTGGGGACAAAATCAGCCATTTCTGAAAGTGGTCCGCAGTGTAAATGACACCTAGAAACCAGAAACACGAATTGATAACATTTGTAAAAACACCGAGTGTCCGTGAACGCAGCATCACACACAGCACTCCCACAGTCCCTCGCGCTTCCTTTTCCAGCAGCGCCTGCGATCATGGCGGACGTCGTTGCGGAGCAGGTAGTGGACCAGAAACCAGTTCCCGACGGGGAGCTGAACGGGGAGGCAGACGACAGAGAAGACGCAGATCCTGTGGAGGAGACCGCGAAAAAGAAGAAGAAAAAGAAGAAGAAGAACAAGTCCGCAACGACAGGTGAGGCTGGATCGATCAGCTTGTTGCTAACAGGCTAGCAGAGCTAACGTTACTTATTAAAGCTGAATCAAGTTGGCCAGTTAGCAACCGGAAGCCACGGGAAGGTGACTTCAAATTAAAAGTGTCCACTTTTATTAACGATACAATAATAAATTTACATCTTAATTAATTTGACAAATTCTAAAATACTCAAGTAGTTAAGTCGGGTACAAAATTTAAAAGAAATTATTTTATTATTATTTATCAAAATTTTGAGTAATAGAAAGTACAACAAAGACCAGTAAGATTTAATTTTAGCACGAAAATATAAGTAAAGGGCAGTTATTTATTGTTATATCATCCTTCTTGATGTTTGAGGAGGAAATTGTGAGAATGGAGTCTCTGATTTCAGTAACGAAACACACAAGGAGTTTTAATGGGTATATTTATATATATGAATTTGGTGCTTCATAGTATTAGTAAAGTAGTTTATTAAAGACATGCAAAAAATTGTGTTTCTCATGGCATTTACAAAAACAGCAGCCTACATGTGTTATTGTCATTACAAAAGAATAAAATGGTTGGCAGGATTAAATCTGTTTATCGTTTATCATTTAGAAAGAAACACCTTTTGTTGATCAGAAATGTTTTATATGGCAAACTCATTTGGACATATTTTGTCTGACGTGACACTAGAGCACAGAATAATGTAAATAATGCAGGTCAGATTGTCAGTGTCAAGGTAGCGCTTGGTCCTAAATGGAATGTTTATTTTGAAAGTTATGCCGGAAGGTGGGTGTTGAAACCCGTCCAACTTGACGCTGATCCTTATTAGCCATGCGGGTTGAGGGCAGCAGGGATGGTGTTGCTGGGGCGCCTGTCAGGCCTTATGAAACACGCCTGGCTTAAGTAACAGACACATGCAGGACCAGTGACAGTTAATACAGGTGAAAAAATAAGTTATTTACTGTTTATTTAGAGAAGAATCACAATAATCTTCTCCCTTTGGTAACTGATTTCATTGCTGACTGCGCTGAGCCTCAGCCAAGTTTTCCTGTTTCGTAATTCCCCGTTTGCGAGAGTTATTATGTAAGGAAAGATGACCCTGAGGGTGATTTCTTTAATAACTCAACAGAATATAAACATCATGAACATATGGTCGCTTATATCCCCATACACCACATCTTTTAAATTAACTGTGTGTCCTGTTCATCTAATGTGTTTGGATTACATTGAAAAGTTACTTGGCTACTTAGTTGTTCTTACATGTCCTTTAAGAAAAACCTGAGAGAGACGTAGTGTTTGGGCTGAATTATTTGCAGAATTGTGTGAACTGTCATTAAAACATTGCTGAAGTGAATACAGGCATGATTTGGGTTGTTTGTTTTTGGGACACAATAAAAAAAACAACCAACAAATCATATAAACCTATAATTTTCCTTAAGTTTTTTTCCTTATTAACTACAAATGATGTATAAATTATGTTACTGCTGAGAATGTTTGACACAGTTTCACATTTTTGAAAGCGATGTCCCGATCCAATCTTCTGGATCGATATCTGGACTGATCCAGTGAATTAATTAAGTGGATCTGGTGATCATGATGATGACGGAGCCACTGTAACGGATAATGTCTGTATTTTAAACCTGGAATACATATTTTGGTGCCGAAATGACACCAAAAGCCATCGACTGATCTGTGCAGTAGACTTATTCCTTTGGAGCAATGGTGTCTGTCAAAATTACGTCCACAAAAAGTGCTTCTTTTTTGCCACCGCCAGGCTCAGCATGTGTCAACATCATGGAAAGGATGCCTACGAGTGACACCCTTTGGTTTTAACAAGAAACAGAGGTCTCGTTCAAGGACAATTCTCCCTCTTAAATCCTGTGAGAGTTGCACAGTCTGAGCTGGTTAGTGTCACAAAGAAGCGCTTTTTTATGGACGGTTTGTGGCTGCCGGCTGAAGCAATCTGCTGCACCGATTCCAAAACATTTTGTACCTACTAGTCAACACCAAAATATGTGAAAGCAGGGCCCAGGTTTTCAAATACCCAAATTATCCTTTCAATTCTGTTTCTTCGTAACATTTGTTTAAGTCTCAACAGGCTGCTGGTTTATGTTTTTGTCTTTTTAAATGATGCAACTGATTTTCTTTGCAGTGCCGTATAAAGATCTTAAATTCAGGAATTGTTCTCAGTGTAGATATCTCAAGTTTAGGTTTTGTAATCGAGAGAAAATTGGATCTGCCTCCTGAGTAGACATTGTGAATGTTCTGCCAATATAAGAATTTGTATCTCTTGTTATACCACTTTTGTTTCGCCCTCTCCTTTCTGCTGCCTGTGCTGATGCAGCACTTTGTGCCTGCTGCTAGTTGATTGCTTATCAGACTGTGTATGTGTTCTTGTTGCTGATGATGCTCCTGCCCGCTGCAGGCACTGAGGCGGAGGCTGATGTAGTGGCCGAGGTGACCAAACAGCTGGAGAAGCAGGCGATAGAAGACAAAGAAAAAGATGAGGATGGCGAGGAAGGTGAGCGTCTTTAACACCCTGATAACACACACCCTCATCTGGGCTAAAACACACCACATGTAAACATCACACTTGGTCGTCGGTGTGACAACAGTATCTTCACCCGCACAGATGGAGATGATGGAGAAAACTCGGCAGGGAAAAAGAAGAAGAAGAAAAAGAAGAAGAAGGGACGTAAGTTGACCACATTTTAATTTGTTAGCACTGCAAAAAAATATGTTTGGAGTAAAGGCTCGACTTCATGCTGCAGTGCTGTGAAAAATATTCCTGTTTTATAATCTCACAGTCAAAAAGAGCAACGACTGTCTCTACCTGAAGCTTCACTGTGTCGTGTCTGGTGTCCTGAATTGAAACTCAGAGTCAGTCTGATGGGGTGTTTCCTTTTTTCCTTCTAGCGAAATCTCAGACTGATCCCCCGTCTGTGCCCATCTGTGAGTTATACCCAAATGGAGTATTCCCCATCGGACAGGAGTGTGAATACCCCACCGTGCAAGATGGGTAAGCACTCACACCGTCACCTCTACTATTATTTGGGTAGCTAGTTTCCCACATGGAACATTTTATGTTGTTTTTCTCTTTCCTGAAATTCTCATCAATACAGTTGTTCTCCTATTATTTTGATATTTTCATTCCTTAAAAGCCACCAGAAGGCAGGAAACTAAATGTTTGCCTGCTTTGGTTTTTAAATCCTCCCTATTCTTGAGGTCACAAGTTTGGCAAGTATGAGATCAGGTGATTTTGGCCCAACAATGAGTCAGGAGGGACGTTGCTGTTGTTATGTTGTAAAACCAGTTACGTTTACTTTCACCTCTGACTGTCCAGGATTATCGACCCATTGAATGTATCTTTGGCTGCACCTCACAAAAAGCATGTTGTGTGTTGTTGTTGTGTTCTTCTCCCAGTCGCAGTGCAGCGTGGCGTACAACCAATGAGGAGAAGCGAGTGCTGGATAAAGCCAACGAGGAGGTGTGGAATGACTTCAGGCAGGCGGCCGAGGCCCACAGACAGGTCCGCCAGCACGTCCGCAGCTTCTTGAAACCTGGCATGACCATGATTGAAATCTGGTGAGGCTGCCTTTATCGCTGCGATTCTCTTCATCAGAATTACCTTTATGTGTACGTGGCTGTTTTTTAAATCTACTTCACTACCTTCAGTGAGCGATTGGAGGACTGTTCTCGTAAGCTGATAAAGGAGAACAGGCTGAACGCCGGCCTCGCCTTCCCCACCGGCTGCTCCCTGAACCATTGTGCTGCCCACTACACTCCCAACGCCGGAGACACCACCGTCCTGCAGTACGACGACGTCTGCAAGATTGACTTCGGCACGCACATCAACGGTACCGAAGAAATAAAGTGCTGCTTCAAGTGCGTTTTGTGCTGATTCTGAAAAAGAGGATGCATTCAAGGCCCGCTCCATTTCTATAATGAGTAGACGGAGTAGCTGCCAGAAAGGATTTACATTTCCGGCAGCTAATGGTTTACATTCATTACTTGTATGAAATGAAAATCCAATTGTGAGACTCTTGAGACTTGTCACAGAAAGGTAATTCATCACACTGTTTGAGAATGGAAACGGAAACAAATGGCTGCCTGAAAGGAAAAATATGTTTAGAAATCCAATACCCAGGATAATGATTTGCAGGATGGTTAGCTGTAATGTCGTGTCGTTTATAGTAAAGTGTGTGGAACATGCAAAATCAGAGGTACGGGCAATTTTGAGTTTTCTGCTGTTACAAACTTTAGGCTGCTTACTCTGTGTTTATTTCGTTTATTTGGTCCTTTTAGATTTCTCTGTGCGATGAAATCAAGAGAGACCTGTGCACAAGATGTACAATATGAGCGTATGACAGAAACTCGCACATCATTTACATGCACAGAACAGTGGTTACACAGTGGTATAATATTTTTGTAGCCTATTTATTTATTTGTGAGGAACATGGTTTTTCTAAGTTTTGTGTCATCAGTCTTCTAATTTTATCCCTTATTTCCACATGAAAATGATCTCAAATGTTGATCTTTTGTCAACTTTAGAAAACATGCTGCTTAAAATTAAGCCATAACCACATGTTCATCTTCTTTGCTGATATTCTGTCCCTGGAGGTTTGACAAGAAGCGAAATAGTTTCAACATAACCTCAAAAACAAAATCTGCTTGACATGCATCAACTGACAGATGTTCTGCTTGGTGTCTGTTTGCAGGGCGAATCATTGACTGTGCCTTCACTGTCACGTTTAATCCAAAGTATGACAAGCTGCTGGAGGCTGTGAGAGACGCCACCAATACAGGAATAAAAGTACGACTTGGCACCAACACCCCTCACTCTGATGTGTTTTATCTGCACGCTGCCTGAAGCTCACGTTTTCCTGTTTTGTTTGTTGCAGAATGCCGGCATCGATGTGCGTCTGTGTGACGTTGGAGAGGCGATCCAAGAAGTGATGGAGTCCTACGAGGTCGAGCTCGATGGCAAAACATACCAAGGTAGGTTCTTCTAACACGAGTCTTTAATATTCCCGATGCCGAGTTTGATCCGATCCTAAATGTGGATTAAATACTTGATCCAAATACTGAAGGATGCAAAACTGTAAAGTTTATAAATGACTGATATGATATAAAGGATAGATTAACTTGAAGATGCGACTCCTGAAAGTGGTCTGACGATATCTGCTAGAGAGAAGACGGCTCATTCTGTTGCGGCTGTATAGCGAGAGAGTAAAAGAGTGATGCTTCTTTTACCTCATGCATAATCACGTAATAATACAGTGTTAACCACAACAGCCAAGTTTAATTTTGTCCTGCCATCAAGTTACTTATTTACAACTCAGATGACCTGCCGCTGGCAACGTTTGTCATTGTAACTGGTGAAAGTTACAGTCAGTGCCGGCTAAAAATTAGTTTGTACACTGTTCTATGCAAATGTTATGAGAGAGAGAGAGAGATTACATATTAGTTACTATTGGCACTTAGTGACTCTGGGTACTTTGCCAACCAGGGTGTCAGAGCAGTCACCTGTGAAGTCAATCATTTTTCACATTCTCGCTATATTTTCACGCCTGTGTAGTGAACTGCTGCACTGTAGATCCCTGCTGTCGATTAACGAGAGCAGCGCTGCAACACTAGCAGGCTGAGGTGAGACAGAGCAAAGAGAGGATCGAATTTTGATTCTTAGCCAGTACCAGTCTATTCAAATATGCCTTGATTGGCGTCGATATCAGTCTTTGGGACATCCCTACTGCAAATACAGCAATAACAATATTTTTTCTGCATTTTTTAAATTAGAGACAGAGCCATGACAGGAAATGAGAAGAAAATGCTGACATCTTGATTTTGTTTTTTGTTTGTAGCAGTTCGTGTGAACTCATATTTAGGTTTGAGTTGATCTTAGTTTCAAACACTTTATTTTACAATATAGCTGCAATTAGTCGATTAATTGATTAGTTGTCAACTATTAAGTTAAATAACAACTATTTTAACAATCAGTTAATCGTTCCGAGTAATTTTTCTGAGAAAAAATGCCTATGTTCTCTGATTTCAGCTTCTCAAATGTAAAAAAGTACTGTTTTACCCCTTGCATGCCATTCACACATGTACTAATATATTTGTCTTGTCGCCTGTTTATTTCTGAAACTTGTTTCTTCTGTTCCAGTGAAGCCAATCCGAAACCTGAACGGTCATTCAATCGGCCAGTACAGGATACACGCTGGCAAGACTGTGCCCATCGTTAAAGGAGGAGAAGCAACGAAAATGGAGGCGAGTTAATTATGACCATTCTGAGTAATGGTGGCTTTTCTAAAATACTATATATGTTTGAAAAAACAAGAATCTGAGCCATTATAATTAAAACACATTCATGAACTCTGAAGCTATGAGTGTAAGGCCTAAAAGGCTTTTCCAGAATCAGAAGTTACTGATTGTGTGTTTTCATGCTGCAGGAGGGAGAGGTTTATGCCATCGAGACATTCGGCAGCACAGGTAAAGGTGTGGTCCACGATGACATGGAGTGTTCTCACTACATGAAAAACTTCGACGTCGGCCACGTCCCCATCAGGTAAGAGCTTGTCTGCCTTTGTGATGTGTTCACAGCCTGAATCCGCTCACAAAGCATGAACCTATTATCTTACGTTAGTATAGTGTTCATCCAGTTATTTACCAGTTTGATACAACTCCTGAAGATTGATCAAGGCCCTTTTTCATTATCCATTATCTGTAGCAATTTGTTTTGCATTCATGGACTTACTCTATCTCCTTACTAGACATAATTTATAAATCATATTTTAAAAAGCTTTTTTTGCTCTTGCCTCAGAACTCTAAATTTTTATCTGAATTAATGGGACATCATGTACAATATCATGTACATAATCATTGAACATTTTGAATTAACCAAATATACCTGTTCTTGAGATTTCATCTGGTGTATGCATAGCTATATGCCACTTTTAATATATATCCATATACAACTCACCAAGAAGCAACTTTACTGTTCACCTTGTTTGTTTTTTTGGCAGTGTGTGTATTTCAGATATGTTTATATTTTCACGCTTTCTTACTTTGTACTGCAACTGCTGCACATAAAGTCTTATCTTAAAACATTCATCCTCAATGGAAATAAGAAAACTACAGAAGTGGAGGGAATAAGCACAATTTTATGACGTTACCGTGGTTATTGTAGGTCAATAAAGGGAGTAAAAATCATACCATGTGGTTCAATTCCAAATTAATAAGGTTGCTATGAGTCGTGACAGTCCCTTAAATTGTAATTTAATTCTTGATTAGTTGCATTATACGTGTACCTGCTGCAGTTTATCTGACTCCTCAAGATATTTTTGACATGTCATGGCCCACCCTAATGCTGCGTTCCAGGCAACTCAGACCTCCAAATATTTGTGAACTCAAAATATTTATATATATTTATTATACCCTGACTTCACAAGTAGTAATACATACTATCATATAGTAAAACCTGTTCTGCATGTAAATTGTTGTAGAAATATGTTGCCAATGTTATTAGGTAGCTGGTTACAGTAAAGAATCTCTGGAAGTTGTTTTCTCTGCACAAGAGTTTTACAGTTAATGTTAAAAATACCAAAACATTAGGAATTATAGCCTACAAGACTTGACAATGACTTCATGTTCAGCATCATGGACCATTCATGCACCTGGAAGGCTTTGTGGTCGGAAATCGGATGATATACTTGGAAATTTCCCAGTTCCGAGCAGTCTTGAACGCAGCATCAGTTCTAAGGGTTGACACTTCATCATTCACTTCCATGATGTAGCTGAACACTGAATATTTTAATTGTGGCCTGGGAGTCTGTCGCTCTGGTAAAATAACCGATCTTTTCTTCCCTCCTTCCTCAACAGGTTGCCCAGAGCGAAGCACCTGCTGAACGTAGTGAACGAGAACTTCGGCACGTTGGCTTTCTGCCGGCGCTGGCTGGACCGTCTCGGCGAGAGCAAGTACCTGATGGCCCTGAAGAACCTGTGTGACCTGGGCATCGTGGATCCCTACCCTCCCCTGTGCGACACCAAGGGCTGCTACACTGCTCAGTTCGAGCACACCATCCTTCTCAGGCCCACCTGCAAGGAGGTGGTGAGCCGGGGAGACGACTACTGACACCCCAACCCCACCCTTCAGCACCACCGCCCCACCCGTCACCACCACACAGCACCTCCAACAACTCCTCCTTCAGAGAAACAACACAGAGCTTCTAAAACAAGACATGGTCATCTCAGAGGAGCTTTGAAGGATGCCAAATGCTACTGTATTCTACCCACGATGCACCACTCTCACCTTGCAAGGAAGAAGGACTGGCTTTCTGAGTTTTCTATCATCACCCACAGCTAAATAAATTGTAAACAAGTCAACACGTTTCTGTTGGAGGAAGTATTGTAGTTTCCTTCACTGTCATGTGGACCTAATTTTACAAAACCATTAAAGGTAACTGTCAAACATTTATTTAAGCTGCCTCTGAATCTAATGCACCCTCGGTATTCAGAGACCGCGAGCGTGCGAATCTCCCTTACACCTGCCTTTTCATTTTCAAAGTTTCTACGGCTTCACTCTGAGCCTCCAGTGCTTTAGTGCTCGAGTTAAATTAAGCACAAATGCTACTGATGGGTTTAAGAAGTGGTTAGGCCAGTGCATGGCCAGAAATCTCTGCAAACAGACAATTCCTAACATTTAAAGCTCGGGGTGTCGTAGTACAAAACGCCATCTTGCTACAGACACCGTGCATATGCAGATGTATGTTTAGCTTCTATCGCTACATGAGGGAACTCTGCACTCTGGCCCTCCTGTCGTCTTTTCTTTGATATTTTGTAAAATATCTTTGAAATGGTTGCCGCCCCTTTGTTCCCAATTACAATGCTTTCATTTTGAACTCCCTGAAAATGTTTTTGTAAGGAAAAAAAAAAGATGATTAAAATGAATTTGCTCTTTGTGGCTTGTCGTCTTCAGATGTCTCTGATCACAATAGAAGGAATGTAATCAACAGTATATGGAGGTACAACTGGCAAATGAGTGACGACAAGAAAGCAAATAAACAGTTTCCAAAATGTCGAATTATTTTTAAGCAATAAAGGCAAAAGATTGGCTTGTTCCAGCTTCTCAAATATGAATGTGGTCAAACTGCTGAAATAAAGTGTAGCTACTTTATCTGAACTGTAAAGTGAAACTAATAGTTTTTGCTTTGATAAGTTATTTGATTAATGCACCTTAAAACCATTGTATAAAATATTTAGTAAGTTTGTGATTTTGAGCTACATAAAAAAAGCAAGACACTGGCATCTTTTGTAGAAAAATGAAAAAATATTCTCATTTATTGAGGTAATTTTCTCTAGAAAAAATTGAGGTAACAATTTGCATAGTATAACTTTAAAAAATGTACACACACAAAGTAGTAACCAAAATGCCAACGTGTCAAACAAAATGAAGTGTGCTTTGAATTCCCGTCTGATGGTGGGAACACGACTGAGGTGGAGAATACCTTTTTTTTTACAATTTTCTCCAGTATGGAGATAAATATTACAATCTGTATACACTGCAGAAACCCTGTTAAATCGGGATATTGTATTGAACAGATGATAAATTAAACACAGTATGTACACATACCTACTTAATGGTGGGATAACAGTGAAATCTGTCGTAAATGCTGGTGTTGGTTGAACAATCAGCGGTTGTATAAAAACTTTAAAAAACAGTCAATGGCCTCTTTTCTAAAACCTCTGAAGAGGATTGTATATAAAAATACATTCGTAATCTAAATGCTGGTCTGGGTGGAACTGCAGCTGTGCAGAGTCCATGTTGCTAAAAAGGGCACTTTTATAGTACACTTAATACGAATGGTCGGGATGGTTCACGCTCTGAACACAATGACATTCTGGAGTAAAGAGGTGGCAGCATTTAGCCAAAAAACCAACAAAAACTAAGTGAAAGGGGAAATACTGAGAGGTTTTTCCATACCCTCCCCCCCAAGGCTTTGGCTCGAGGTCTGCCAATTTTTCCTGACAGACTTCAGAGTGAAAAATAAACTTCCTGCTCTGCTTTGTGTACAGATCTTTAGCGAAGAACCAACACAGAGTTAAAAACAGAGGTCACAACCTGTTCTGCAGGAAAATGTGCGCATTTCTCACAGTTAAGTGGCCGTCTTCGTTAAAATCAACACTTTACCTGCCTAGAACACAGGGAGGCCAGTTCTAGTGAGTGAATGACATTGTAAAAGCCTACATCCAGTTCTGTGACGACTATCTAAAGTGACTGAGAAACATTTCAGTTGATTTACAGCATTTACAATCAACACGCCACCACACGCAGGTCAGCGGACACCTTGAATACACCTGTAGAGGACAGTTGTAGTCGTGTCCTGGCCTGGGCGAGTCTGTTGGCTGCTACGGAGACACATCTTGGCTGATACTCTTTTTCTTTATAAAATACAACTGTACACAAATCACATTCTTTTAAAAAATACCTACATATAAACACCATATACAAGAAGTTCACAAAGCAGAACCAGGTTTTAAAAAGGAGTCCTTCCTCTCTTTTTTTTTTTTTTCTTATTTAGAAAAATAGACTAAAAGACCCATCCTCCCAAAGAGAGAGAGAAAGAGTGATAGGTGGGGCTGTGCGGATATCTTCTTACTGAGTGGTCAGGCTGCAGCTGAGGAGGAGGTTGTTCAGGGGATTGTGGTCCTATAGTGGCCGGTCTTTGTCCTGAGTTACTCGCTGTGTGTAGAAGAGGATGTAGGCCTGAGCACGGCAGACCTCCTCCACCGAACACACATTCATCTTAGAGTCATTACAGTGAACCCAGAAGCCTGCGGGGAAAAAACAAGGAGAAACTATTTAACATGAAGGCAGCACACAAAGAAGCAACTACAAGTCAATATGAATGAACCAAATGATTAGGCTGAACAAGTCTGAGAAAATATCTTATTGCGATTATTTTTACAGACACTGACTGTGTTGTATAATGAATGCAGACACATGTGAACGAGTCTCCTGGTTTTGAGTATGCCGTTTATAAATCTGGTTATTTGTCTCCCTGTATCAATGACTGTAAGTATCCAGGTTTCTAATGATCTGAGTGCAGTTGTGTCTTGATTTCTCCCCATCTCAGCCACTGTTCAGAAACATGGATATGGTGTTTACATGCCACAGTAGCCTTCACCAATCCTGCAGTAAATATGGTTTTGTTGTAATTCTTGAGTGCACAGAGACAGAGAGAGAGTGAGAGAGAGACCTAGTGATAGAGAGGAGAGACAGAGATAGACATAAAGATAGAGATAGATAAAGAGAGAGACAAAGAGACTCCTAGGAGTCAAGAGGCTCCCAGTAAAAACTAGGTCTGAAACTAGGGATTATTTTTATTGTCGTTTAATCTGTTGATTATTTTCTTTTCGACTAATCCATTCATTGTTTGGTCTATAAAATGTTTATCATTGTGTCCCAGAACCCAAGATGACGTCCTAAAATGTCTTGTTTTGTCTAGAAAATTGTATTTCCTGCGGAAAAGTGCGTGTGAATGCTAAAATTAACTTGCAAAACACTGCTGAAATATGTTCTACTGTCAGGAAAGTACAACACAAAAACAAAAAGACAGTATAAAAGGCTAAAAGCTGTAATGAGAAATAGAGAAGATCAACATTGTGTCTGGGGCGGCTGTGGCTCAGGAGGTAGAGCGGGTTGGCCGTTAATCGGAAGGTTGGCGGTTCGATCCTTGGCTCCCCCTGGTTGCGTGTCGAAGTGTCCTTGGGCAAGATACTGAACCCCGATTTGCCCCTGGCCGATGCTCCGCCAGTGTTAGTTTCCGTTTGAGCACTTAGGCTCAGTGTATGAATGTGTATGACTGGTGAATGCAGATGTAGTGTAAAAGCGCTTTGAGTGGTCGAAAAGACTAGACAGCGCTATACAAGTACGGAGCATTTACATTTTACATGCTGCTGTGTTACTTTTTACATGTACACTGAGTATCTTAGACACATAATGTCTTCCAGGATGAATTCACCAAGATCATTTTCAAGTTGTGAGAATATTAATTAATTAGGCTGCCACTCAAACCATCTATCTTTTCAGTTAAATCCCGCTGTGCTCTTAACTCACCTCCTTCTGTGTTATAGCAGTAGGAGGTGTAGTGGCCAGAACCGAAGCCCTTCCCATGATGCATCACCACAGCAGAGAGGTCGTAGAGGAAGTGCTTGGGGCGCGGTGAGCCTGCAGAGCTGGGGCTGCTGGGACTGGAGCATGGCACAACTTTGGGTGAGGGCTCTTGGCAGTAGGGCTCCATGTCGAGAAGCTGGTCGAAGCTCACGTGGACTCCGATCTTCTCCCGGTGGTTTCGCCCAGACCACCTGAGGACCAATCGCAAGACAGAAAGCTAGTCAGTCAATCAAGCTACTAGTAAGAATCATAAAACCATCTGCATCATCATTGTGTTCAAATTAAAACAACTCCACACATTGATAATTTTTCATGGACTAAAAGCAGTCTTTAGGTGACCTTAGAGAACTTTCAGAGCCAATGGGAGATGTTTTGTGTTTTACCTTTAAGAGAGCAAACAAGTAACTGTTGGCACCATTTTACAGGAGCCTTTCATTAGAAACATTTTCTATTTATGTAACAATAATAATCTGTCTTTCCCCTTACACTGTACTTTTTCAACTGAAAAAAATTCATCTTTCAGCTACTAAAAGCAACATGGTACTATTTTTGGTACCAGACGTTCTGATACCTGACAAGCGCTACAGAGATTGACTGACTCTGGTGTATCATCATCATCATCGTCATCATCATACCTGAAGCGTTTGAGGTGAAGCCGCAGGACCTGAGGCAGTTTGTGGACCATCAGCTGTTTTTGTGCTTCGGTCAGGAGGACTGGTTTGGAGGAGGTCCTTCGTCGAGCAGCTGCAAACAAGAGGAGAGACACTCAATAAAAACGTTCCTCCATTGAGTGTCGCCTCAGCTTTGCTGCATTCTCGTGATCAACGGCTTTGCAAGCTGCCTAGAACCGCAAAGAGTCCCTTTTACATGAAGATATTACAACATCTGATACTTATCTTTACCTGAATGTTGATTAAATGTTCGTGACACACTAAAATTTATGAGCTTGAAGGAAAGTTTTACTGGGAGAACACGACAACTGAAATTGACGTGACATCAGCTAAAGACAGATGATGCTCCGTTAGTGTTGTTGGGAATATAAATACAGTCCACTTGTGGTTGTTAAGTATTGTTACAAAGTGGAAGTTTTTGTTCTTTGGCTGAATACAGACGCCAATGAAGTTAAGTCACAGAATTAACATTAATTAGCGATAGCCGAGGTTCATAAGTGTGAGAGTTTAGCGAATATGTCTATAGGAGCTCAGCACTGCAACAACAGCAGGCTGAGATGGACAAAACCTAGTTAAGTAAAGTAACAGACGTATATGACTTTGTTTGGGTTTATTTTAGCCGGTTTTAAAGAGGTGGTATTGTGCTTTTTGGCTTTTTCCCTCTTCTTTATTGAGTTATATACCTTTTTTGTGCATGTATTAGGTTTGCAAAGTGAAAAAGCCCAAAGTCAAGCCCAAAGGGAGTTCCCATCTCCCACAGAAAACTCTGCTCTGAACTGCCTGAAAACAGCTCGTTTGTAGTCCAGCATGTACTTCCCTTTCTTGTGACATCACAATGAAAATACGTGTCATAATGCTCGCTGAGCGGCTAGTTCGACACGCCCTCAAATACACCGGTGGAAAAACAGTGAGCTGCAGCACACTTCTCCTCTACCTTCCAAACACAAGCTACCCTCCAGGCAGTCAGTGGACATGAAGTTGTTACTGTGATGTAGAGACAGAGCTCAGTTAAAACTTTATGGTTGAAAAATACTTTGTATTAATAACTCACCACTCTGAAACTCTTGCTCCAGTCCAAACTGCCAACCTGGTCGGCAACATGTAGCCTACAGCTGAATCCAAGCAGTTTACCGTCTTTTCAATGACTCGCCCTTCTCTGCTTCTGATTGGCTAGTAGTCCTTAACTAGGAACTGCGCATGTACAACTCCCAACAAAGATCATTTACAGACAAGATGTATCACTCCATAGCTAAAAACTAAGCCTTCAACCCTTCAACACAGGGTGAAAAGAGGAGCTGCAGCAATGTGCAGTATGACAAGAAATATGGTGTTTTTTGAAAATTAAACCATGTAAACCTGTTCTGGTACAACATCTAAATAGGATTTTGATACTGAAAATGAACATAATACCACCTCTTTAAAATGTGCCCAGAATGACTCAGGACATCTCTAAATATCACCTGATTTTACTCACCAAAGCAGTAAATTCTAATTTTGGACAAATTTCAAACTTTTTTCAACAATTTTATCCACAAACTTTTCTTGTTGTCATTGGTATGTATTCTAGCTAGGATGGGGCATTTTGTTTAATGACAAACAAACCATGTTAACAGGGCTTGAAATTAATTTTATATCACAATCTAAAATAGTTACCAGTTTTCAGACATTTTAGACAACATTACTGCACAGTTTGTATCTGCGCTGAGTCTAATAAGTCCTCTGTGTAACTAGGGCTGCACAATTAATCTAACTGCAATCGCGATGTCGTCATGTGCGATTTAATCAAACAGTGAAAGTGTATGTGATGTTCTCTTCTGTGTGTGCGTTGCAGTCTGCTCATTATCTCTGCCCACACGGGGCTTTCGCATGTGCCTCTAAAAACAGATAAGCCTAAATGCAATGAGAAAATTGTTTTATGAGTAGTGTGCGATTAACTTTTAAGACAACAACCCACCGTAACCCCCCTCCGCGCCCCGCCGCTAATCATTCAAAACATAGTCGGACTTGCCACCGGAACACCAGGGTAAATGCCGGTGCTTCAACTGTTGAAGCCGTAAGACAGAAGAAAACAGGGACAAGATAAGGAGGTTTGGCTCCCTGGACATTTAACATTAGCATGTTCAACTTTTCACAGAGCTGACGTGCTATAACTGATTTTAATACTCAAGTGGTAAAAAGTATACAATTATTTGAAATTCTAATAAATGTAGTATTTAATATATTATTGTTACACTAACAGGATACTATTAACTAAATATTATACTCTTTATTTAATACACTCATGTACGGTTCCTCCTCCAGGTTGTGGATACAGAGAGATGTACATTGAGCCGGTGCCAGGGATGCCAATATGTGCTCCTTCTAGCCGCCTCCTCCGTAGAGCACGCTCGCCTTGTTCCGTTTTACTTGTTATTGTTATAAATATTGTTTAACTTGAGTTCAAGTTGAGAAATACACATTTCAAAATGTCAATATTTTGCACATTCCTTGATAATTAAGCAAATAGACTCATAGTACCATTTGTGCCATTATCATCGAATCGCAATTATAAATCTTAAGTGTGTGTGTGTTGATGTTGTTTAACTCACAGTTACAGTGGTCACAGGCGTAGATGTTTCCCTCCAGTGCTTCAGTCTCTGTGAACTTGGCCAGCATTTCTGTCAAATGGCACGAAGCCTGAGCTGCCGACTCTCTGCTATTACTGTGATACCGCTCAGGGAACTCCAGAGACAGATCCCAGAAAGGCTCCACAGTGTTGGAGCGATGGTCGCAGGCCAGGCACGTCACCTGTACACGGGAGCAAGAGAAAATAAAGACATGATGGTTGTAGTGGTATAAGTATATTATACATATAATCTTCTAACCCTACTTGTAACAGTGTGTTTTTTTTTATGTTTCTTTATCCTGTCCCTATTGAGTGCTGTAGTTAATAGCCACTGGGCCAAGATACCCCCAAAACCCCTTACAGACACACAGTCCTCTATTCAGCAGGAGCAGGTGTCACAGTGTGTGCTCAGCCTCCACAAGTAGACGCTAATCTGTTGTCCTCATACTAACTCTCTACACTCCCTACGTCTCTCTTCCATCAGTTGCTGAAATGATCTTGTGTTTGTGGATGGGGTTAAATATATAAAAATATTGTTATCAGTTGTTCATATCTCTGTCAGTTCTAAACCAGCTCTCACACTCAAGTAACAAAGCAGTATTTTTACATTAAGAAATTAGTCCTTTTACTTCACACTATTCATTAGACGTCACACTTTCAGTGTGAGATGCCCCAACTGAAGCTGAGACGTCAGACAAAACAAAGTGTGCCTTTTTGTGTTTATTGGTTAGGCTATTATGGTGAATATATGAAAAACAGCACCTAATTTGCAACTCAGTGAGCACAGGTGCAATTAATTAGAGTTATTAATGATATTAACACTACAATAACAGCCAGAAAGCTGTATTAATCAGGATCAGGGCTGCACAAAACATTTCTTTGCATTATGAGTCCTTGAAAATAAAAAAATAGCCATCGCAACTAAACCAAAGCTCAAGGTGATTTCTTAAAATTTCTTGTTTTGTCCAACCAACAATCCAAAAAGTTTTCCGTTTAATGTGATGTATGACAAAGAGTCCTAACACTGGAGAACATGAAACCGGACATTTTATAGCATTTTTATGAACAATTTTTCATTGAAAAAAGTCACTGAAACAGTTTATCAAAATAGTGGGTGTTTATTTTTCTGGCGATCCACTAATTGATTAACTGACTAATCAGGATCATACCAAAGTTCATTACTGTGTCATGCTATAAGTTTGGAATTGAACAGAAAAATAAACATTTAGACTCATGTCATGCTGGAAGCTTAACCTACACTTCAGCATTTAAAGTGAAACATGAATCCATCAGACCAATTTGATCTGAATTAATTATGAATTAGTGATCCAGTTCGGTCAGAGACGATTTAGCTGTTGAATTATCAGTGTGTAGGCGGATCTGAGTGGGTGCATGTGAGCAGGCATCATGATCAGTGAATCAGATGAAGCTTATGACCACCGCTGAGTTAGTTACAGATTTAAGTAAAGGTGGTTGTAGGTGTGTTTGTGTCGTACCTGGCTGAGGAGCTGGCCATGAAAGATGGTGTTGACCACACTAAGCACCTGCTTGATGAGTCGTTTCTGTGGGACTCCTGCAGTGGTTGTGTGCTTGCCAGTGCTCTCCAGTTCGTGCTGCACTTTATCCAGCAGCTCACACAGGAACTCCTGAGCATCCTGCTGAGCGTATCCCCTGAACGCCGGGATCAACTGCCACACCGAGTGAAGCATGGCAAAAGGCGATACCAGCGCCCACTTGCCAGACCACATAACCTGGAACAAGGTGTGCAGCTCGTGGCAGAGAGATATGTGTTTTGAGCTGGGCTCTTTGGGTTGTATTAGTTCCATGCTGCGAGTCCGTGAGGCTCCGCCGCTCAGCCCCGCCCCAGAGCCTGAGCTGGCCTGAAATACCTTCCTTTGGGTCAGGGGGAACTGGGACGAGGCCTTTCCAGCCAGTTGGCCATGGACGGCAGATGCCAGAAGCTCCAGTGCCTGGGTCAGATCCAGGCGCAGAAAGCACTCCCTGAAGACATGCAGGTGGCTCAGCACCTGTAGGATGGAGTTCATATAACAGGTGTTTCCTAAATTCCTCAGGCCCGTCACCCCAGGAGTGACTGTGGGACGCCGTTTGAAGGGTGAGCCACCCTGTTTGTTACTCTGCTTGCGACAAGCAGGTGTTTGTGAAGAACGGGGGGTCGCTGAGGACGTTTTGGGTTTAGATTTGGTGGTAGAAGAACGGCTTTGGGGTTTTGGAGTTGGTTGGACCTTTTTTGTCCGTCCAGATTTCTTGGGGACAGCAGCGTCAGGGCTACGAGTCCTTGGCCTGCGGGTAAGAGACGGCGGCACAGGGGTTTTAGTCTTGTTGCGTGTCCTCCGCGATGGTGTTGTGACCGCCACATCTGCAACTCTTTGGCTCTTCCAACGTAACCGGCGACTCTTCCTGAGAGGGGCATTCTCCAGCTCCTCCTTTAGCTGCCTCTTTAGAGCCCGCCTCCTCTCCCTTGCCTCCCTTTTCTGCTCTTCCTCCTCCTCTTTCTTTCTCTCTTCTTCCTCCCTCTTCCTTCCGCATTCAGTCAGTCCAAACCAGAAGCGGAAGACACGTCCCATAAGTGCCCTGCGGCGGTGCCAGAGTGCAGTAAACATCCTATCCTCGTCCCTCAGCTGCAGCTCGCGTGCACCGGATGGCATGACAGAGTCCGGGGCAACGCTAGCAGAGCGGAGGGTGCGCCCACTGCGGGTGGTAACCTCATAGCGCTGGCTCTGAATGGCGCTGAGTGTACTACGAAGCAGCTTTAAGTCTCCTGTGGCGTTATCATTCAGGACATAGTCGTCACACAAGTAACAAAAAACGTAAAGTTCATTAACCTCCATAGCCAACGGGTGGTGCTGCTGCTGGAAGTGCTGCAGAGCATGTTCCTCGATGTAACGCCCGCATGCCACATGAGCACAGCCCAGGCAGGCCCACATGGACTCTGTGGTGTTGCAGTCCACGCAGTGCCACTTCTGGGGGTTGAGGATGGAGTGGTCTGGGGCCAGCCGCAGCCGCCCCACATGCTTACACCTGTCCATTACACACGCCTGCCTGCCGAGCTGGCTGGCTGTGTCAGTCAATAACTGACCGTCTGTGTGCGAGTCTGTGTGTGTGTGTGTCAACAATTCACACTGGCTTCATATCACCATGGTGAGCTGAGAAATGGGACCCTGCCAGGGCATGGTGGTGTCTAGAGGGGAAAGACAACAGACCTGGTTAGTAGAGATGAATAGGTGGAATTAGAAAGCAGGTGGAAATGGACGGTGCGTTAATAAAAGTTATACATAATTAAAAATGTTGTGTTCTTATTCACCTGCTACCCTTACAGGCCAAATATAAAAAAAATATGTGGTGTATTTCTATATATCATAATGACATCCTGTTCTTTTCCTGGAAACACATCAATAAAAACAATATCTCAAAGTAATTACATCTAACCTCCAATGACTGTTTTATGAGGCCACAGCTATACACAGTAAACTGTGGCAAACAGCCAGGTGACATGCAGGATTTAACATTTCCCAGCTCTAACATGCGCAAACAGTAAAATAACTGGATGATATAAACATGACTGCACTGAGTGTTGCCAGGCACATCCACTAAAAAACAGAAGTGTTAAGTTAACAGTGAACTTGGATGTGAAACCATCAAAAAGCTTTTCCAGAGAGAGCAACTTAAGCACAGTGACAGTAGCCAGTGGCTTCACAGGGATATTAATATATTTTCCTCTATCAAAACTTCTCTCCCGCTAATACGCAGTGGGAAGTTCAAGGGTTGCTTCTTGATGAAATCCTGTCTTGTTTTTTTTTAAATCTTCTAACTGAAGAGTTGTTCAAAAACACTGATCGAACTATGGGTTTATACTATACTGAAGAACAACTAAACTCAACCCAAACCCAACAATCACTCTCCACTCAACCTCTTCTGGCTTCTTTTCAAATCTTTGGGGGCTGGTGTACCTCAGCTGAGAAACTGGGGATCCTTGAGTGGGCTGAGCCCTTTCAAACCCCTCCTGCTGAGGTCAAATAAGTAAGATTATCCAACAAAAAAGGGAGTGGGATTGCAAACGGGTGCAACCTTTGTCTGGGTACAGGACTATTTTTTGCTGGGGAAATGAAAGAGTGGGAACCAAAGAAAGAAAACTGACTGCCAGGAAATGGCTTAGGTAAGAGCGAATGAAAGTGGTGGAAAGACTTGGATGCAGGAGAGATGCTGTATTATCCCTTCATTCCATTACACGCTATTATAAAAGCAAAACAAGCTCTAAGCCTTTTGGTCAAAGTAGGCGTTTGTTTACCAGTTATACTGAGGGAGTGGGCGTTTTTATTGATCAGATTGTGTTGCCATGAGTGTCTGCAGTCACTGTGATTTAAATAAAATCTTATTGTCACCTGTTGAGTTGACAACCAACATGAAGTTATATCTATGAGGAATATCCACATTGTAAATTACAGAGCTACAGTAGTAACAGAGCTTTAGTATAAAGCAATTGATATAATGTGAAGAAAATAAGTGGCGTCTGATTGCAAATAGTGCTTAGACTCTGGGTCAGTTGTCGCTTTAGTTTTATCAGTAAATTAGCGCGCTTTGCCTGGTTTGTCCTTGTGACTGCGTGGTTCTTAAAGAGGCTGAACACCCCGCAACCTTGCGTTAAAACAGGCTGAACAAGTCACAATAAAAACACTATCCGCTTGTCTGCCCTTTCAACAAACTGTGCGACATAATGGCAACACGAGTCGCATGATAAGGGTGGTCGAAACAGCTTAACTTTTAAATAACGTTACCTCTACAGCTAAGGTTAGCTAAGCTACAGCTAGCCTGTAATTGATACAGCTATTACAACATACTGAAATCACACACAAGGGAAATTAAAACCTCTACAAAAACATTACAGAAACATTAGCTAAAATAGCCTTAAATACCAGTAGGATATACACAAACAAGCGACACCTGTACCAGCTCTCACGTTACCGTTTTGTATTTATTCAAGAGATTAAGGAGCCCTAGCTGTCCTGCTAGTATTAGCCTAGCATGCTAGCTAGCATTAGGCTAACTACGATAATCCCAACAAGTTCATGCGTTAGCTTGGGGGTCAGCTCCAAGCGGCAGGCTCCGCTTTAAAACAGACCTTCTGCGTGTGTTTAGACAAGAACAAACGCACCGTCAGCTACACTGTTAAAAATTAATTATGAATGACTCTGTGAGAAAAATAAATTTAACATACCGAGCCTCTCCTTCACGGCAGAAACTCCTCTGTTTCTAAAGTGTTCGCCATCTTGTCAGTCCCTGTCGCGTGGTGTTGGCTCGAGCGCGTCCTCGTTACGTGACGTTGTTGTTGTTGTTGTGGTTGATGATAGTGAGCGTGAAAATGTTCCCTTATTTTCTGTTTAAACTATATATATATATACTCAAAGTCGTATTATACTGCAATTCTAGTGTGTTTGGTGTCATTTGGTATTTATTTCTTTAATGTTAAATAATGTTAAATGTTAGGTTTATTATATTTTAATTTGGTTTTTCGTGTGTGCTTAGTATTCCTGTAATTTGTGGTTCTTTAGTGGGCTTACAAGTAGTACTGTTACTTGTTGTTTATTATGTGCTGTGTCACTTCTTATAAAAATAAGCCAAAGAGGGACTAGACAAAATCTCAGCTTTGATAGTGAAACAGAAGTAGTGTAATTTTATTCCACTAGAGGGAAGTGTTGAGCCATTTACATTCAAATACTACCAAACCAGCATTTAACCTGAAAAAAAACAATGTTGGTTTGATCAAGGTGGATCTTAATAATAATTTTATAATAATTTTATATCTTTTTTGCTAGTCTCATGTATAGAAATGACTCCTATCTTATATGTTGATCATATGTTTTGTTTGAAAAATCTTTATTCTGCAATGTAATTCCAGCTTTCAAATCTGGAGGACAATCTAGAAGTACAATATTTACCATCAAATAGATGTTTAAAGTTGCAGAAAACAACATTTACAACATTAACATCTTCCTTGCAGTACCTAGTAATGCATCATTAAGAACCCATTAACATAACATATCCAATTACCAAACAATGTGAAAGGGGCCATTCCGCATAATACAAATAACTTTGGATACTTCAAGTACATTCTGTGGATAATACTTACACAATGTCAATATAGGACTATTACTTGGAGTATTTTTTTTACTGGTGGGTAGTTTTGCTTAAGCAAAATATGTGAATGCCATTGCCTTTAACCCTGAGAATGCCTTTCTTTTTCATGGATAACAAGTGTGTCTATTGCCCTCTGGCCCTGCAGTTGTACTTTTAGGAGGTAGTTTAAAGTCTTGTGTGCTGCTGTGAGATGCAGGTGCAGCACCTCATGCTGGTTAATGGGGGCTGGTGGTACTCACTATGTAGATCCTATCAGTGTAAGACAGCCGTTTTTATAAGACAACAACACTTTATCGGCTACTGGTAAAGTCTCAAAGTCCCAAGACCAAACCTGGAACAAAACAAGGGAACACATAATTACTATATACATATATATAGAACATTGTGTCAGTATATACAGGAGAAGAAACAGCGGAGCTTATGGGAGAGTTTATAAAGTGATGTTACTATAACACATTGTAAATTCCTGTATAAATATTACAGTAATTTCATAGTAGGTAAATATCTCTATGAGAGAATAAAGGAAGGAGTTGATTTTCATTCAGGAAATTGTGCCTGAAGGAGGACTTTTAATCTCAACACACGCATGTGAAGAATCCCTCTCATGTACTGATTAGTGGGGAACTGATCCATACAAGCCTTCTTAAACCCCCACCGAACAGGGGGGGAGTGTGGTAATCGTTGTGTGTTTTTATGCAAGTGTGTATGTCAGTGGACCAGAGGTTTGTGTGAGAGAGATTAAGGGGCGTTTGTGAGTGACTTAGAGAAAGAGGTATGTGTTGATGTGCCATGCAATGCCTGTGGATCACCTCTAATGTTTTTCTCCCTCTGTATCCCCGGGCCTTTACCGCCTTCATGTCCACACATGCTAACTCTGCCTCCCTCTCTCCCTCCCTGTCCTTTTTTCATATGCACTCTCTCTCTCATAAACACACACATTTTTCTGTTACTGTACTTCTGAGTACCTTATGTTGATTCACATACTTCTATCTTTAAAGCTGCATTAATCAACACTTTGTAGTTTAACTCAGAATAAAAAAACAACAACAGTGATTTATATCCCTCAGTGCTGCAGCTCAACCTTGCTTTGGTGCTTCTTTTATTGTTTTGGTTTTATGGCATTTCTACTGTAATGCTGGTAACTACTGGTTCAGTGTCAATTTTCACATGAAGCCTTGCTTTTATCACACAAGCTGATAAAACCCAGCTGCCCAGCACAAAAACAGTAAACAGATAACATTTGTTAGAAGCTAAAGAGCCACATATTTTCCCCCAGAGTTGGTGCCGATTGAAACTGAGATGCCAGTGATTATTGGAGTTACATTCATCAGGTGGTCAGACATATTACTCATAGGGGATGATAATGTTGTTCTGTGTCTGCTGAGTGTGTGAGTAGGTATTATTTACTGACACATTAGCTGTAACGTAAAGTTTTCTCAGCCCCTAGTGGTCAAAAATCTGCAGCTTTAAAGGCTGACATTTACATATAATTAAAGGTACCTCATGTCGTTTCTGACCACCATATGGAGCACTGGTTTTATGAGTGGGACAGTGTTGTGTTTGTATCTTGCAAGCGAACAAGGACATGGGTGGTTTGATACACGATTTTTACACTATTCCACTGATCAACAGTTGGTGGCTGTAATATGCAAAGAAAAGGCAAGGAAGAAGATGACTGCTAACAAATAAACAAGGAAATAAACAAATCACAATTTAAAATCTTTCAAAAAAATCTGAATTGGAAATGTTTAATAGGGAGTAAATGTGTTAATTATGTTTGTTAGACCTTCAGGTTACACACAGTATGTTACGGTGAGACACTGAAAGTAAACAACCCTTTTGTTAATTTGCCAGAAAACTCCTCAGAGCACCTTTAAACTGTTTTCCTGTTCAGTCTAATTGTATAGAGACAAACCCTATAGAGTCTTGACGTCACTGTGAGGCAGCTGACACTCCAGGAAGTCACTTTGCCCTGACAGAAAATAGTCAACATAATGCTTTTGTAGGGATTAAAGACATAATGTTTATCTTTGAACAGAGCCAGGCTAGCTGTTTCCCCCTGTTTCCAGTCTTTGTGCTAAGCTAAGCTAAACTGCAGCAGGCTGTGGCTTCAGATTTAATGTGAATGGTGATGATTGTCTTATCTACTGCTCAGCAAGAAAACAAACAAGTACAATTCCCAAAATACCAAACTATTCCTTTAAAATTTGCTGGACCAAACACCTGATGTTGTATCTGTTTCTACTGGCACCCAAGGTTATGTTTAGGGCAGCAATAATAATGTTTTGTTTTGAATGAAAAACTGACTTGCATGACTGAACAAGGCAAATAGAGGCATCAACAGTGGTTGGTGGTGGTTAGAAAGATAGGACTGTTTGCTTGGATGGTGAAGTAAAATAAATAGAATCTAACTCCTAAATAAATCAGTAGGCTACATACCGTATCTAAACCACAAACTCAAAGTCCTAACTGTTTTGCAAAAGTGAGGACCAACAGAGTTGCAGCTGCATTGAAAGGGTTTGTCACCTGGACCTCACAAGAGTAGAAATTCATAAACACACAGAGAGAAACATGCACCTTTGCAACCTGTTTTCATTGAAAGGTGGTTGATAATTTCAGTGAAAGGAAGCCATTCCGGTGGTTTCATGGTGGTGTTAACGCAGCTGGATACGGTGTTGGTTTTGTGGCGGGTGAAAACACAGGTGCCAGGTGAGACCAGGGGAAATGCTTTACAGCCTGTAAACAAACACATCTCCTGTAATTTCTGCTCTGAGATTTGCAGCCTGCCTGCTCTGGTAGATGAGGCTGAATGTTAATGTTGGCTACTCGTCAGCTTCTGATGTTTAATCTGTTTTTTAAAAGAGTGTCCCAACTTGTCATGAGTGACTGTTCTCCCAAACTGTCTGTTGTCAAGTTGATGCGTGGGTTTGTTCATAATGACTTGATGACATCAGGTCCTTGTTTGCATGGCTGTATAATAATCAGCAGTAGCGTCTCAATCGCTCTGCTATGTCAACATCGCCCTCCCTGTTCTGGCTTGCTCCAATGCTCTTCAGGTAGACAAACATTCCTGATGCATGTGTGCATGCATGTGTGTGTCTTTGTGTGCAATTAAGTAAAAACCAAAGAGCATGGATGGGTTCTGTGGACAGCCATAATCTTCTCATTTCCTCTGTAAGTGAATCACAGCTGATGGGATAATACTGAACACATGACTCACATATCCAGAACACACTTCCTCTGACCATATTTATGAGGAGAAATCCCCTCTTTCTATATTTTCTGCCTTTATTTTCCTTCTTCCTGCCCTCCTCAGGATATCTCTGGGTGCTGGTAACTGTGTGACACCCATAGCAGGCCAGTTTTGGGGCGTCTGTCTCAGGGTGATGGGTGCTGCCGAAGAGGGGTATTGTGACTCCCAGCGAGAGGAGGGAAAGGTGGGGGTGGTTATTGTCCCCGAGCCTGCGGGAGCTGCCATGCACTCCGAGGCCAATAGCAACACAAGAATGCTGACAGGACAAAGGCCATAACTCCATTCTATACCAACACAAGCAGGGCATTGTGTTCATACAGGCACACACACACACACACACACTCCTATACACACACATGCATGCATTCGCCATTACTACAATAACACACACACACACACACACACACACACATAAACTATACTGGAGCAAACTATGCATCTGTGCAAGCATGCCAAACACTCATTCATCAACTAGTTTCCCACACCATGCAACCCCCCACAGGACATCTCCATCACTGAGCTGAGAATGGCCACTCAATCTGCAGACAATGAGTGAGCGAGCGAGCAAGAGACACAGTGAGAAAGAGAGAGAGAGAAAGAGACAGAGAGTGGAGGTCCATGGTTCAGCCGCAGCAGTTCATGATTTTGTGGCTCCCTGTTGCGTCTACACTTCAAGGCAAGTTCCCACCACATAAAACACCTCCTCCCCACGACTAACCTGAAGGTCTGAGCAGTACTGGAACAAGTACTCAGGTACTTTACTTGAGTAAAAGTACCAATATTATGATGAAAAATTTGTCTGTTACAAGTAAAAGTCCCACATTTAAGATAAGAAAAATGTAATCAAAAGTAAAAATTCCCCTCTGACATATTATGATATATGACATTATTAGATTAATACTGGGCAGCATTTTACTGTAGCTGGTCGAGGTGGAGCTATATAGTTTGAACTAATATACAGTTAATCCAGTGGTTCCCAATGTAGGGGTCAGGCTCCCTGAAATGTCATGAGATGATTAACGGGAGAGAAAAGAAAAGTTCTGATACAAAAAGTAGTTTTCTTTTTGTTAAAAACTTTTCTCTGAATTTTGCTTTTTATGTAATATTGGAAAATTTAACCTCTTTGGCCCTCAAAAGCTCAAAAACTCAGATAAAGTGTGTTTCCATCCACCTCTTTTTATGCTAATTTCCAATATCGAAATATCGCAAAAACACCTTGGTTGAGGTGACAAAGTTGGCATATTGCTGAGAAGAAAATGTCATAAAGTGCAATGGAAACAGATTCAGTGAATCAACCATGATGTACATGAAGCACGTGACTTTGACGTCCACTAATGACACGAAAACATCAGGTCTGTGTGGAGCGATGAGGAGACTGTGACCTTCCTCAAACTAATACTACTGCATTGGCTATAGACATCTGAAATGTGACAAGAGACCCCAACTAGACGGGGTTTTTTGTGAGGGGGCCCCAAGCCAAAAAGGTTGGGAACCAGTGGATTGATTTTAACAATGCATTGTATTTTATGAGCTATAAATGTAAAATCTTTATTTGTGAAGTAACCAGTAAAATGTTGTCCTCAGAAACGGGGCTGTGTAGAAGTATAAAGTAGCATAAAATGGAAATACTCAAGTAAAGTACAAGTATCTCATGTACAGTAGTTGAGTACTTAGTTACTTTCCACCTCTGGCACCGAGGCATTCCTTCCAGGCACATTCCTCTTCCCGTATGCACTCGTTCACCCCTTCCCCTGCAGTCTGGACAGCTTGGCAGAAGCTCGGAGGAGCTGTGACCTCCCTGCCACAAATCTGTGAATGGGCCATGAGTGAGGAAACGTGGGTACAGGAGGCTATCCGGCCACAGCTGTGAAAAAAAACATCCACTCCCGCTCACCTCTCGATGTGGAGGCGAGGCCGGCAGACAGGTGAGTGACCTTTAACCCGGCCTGCCGCGGAGCGCTGCTCGACGCGCCAGGAATGTGTCCACACCTCTCAGCCAACCACGTCACAGCTACTGGGCGAGGAGGTGGTGGAAAACACGCACGGCGCCTAAACCCAAACAGAGTGTGTGTGCTCGCCCCGGCCTCTCTGTTATGGTCTACATTCTGTGGCGCTGTGTGAATGTAGGGGAGAGTGTTTTGGGAATGAGAGTGATGGATGACTTAATCTGAAGGGACATGGAGAGAGGAACAGGAGGTGTGTGTGTGAGAAAGAGAGCAGGGTGATAAGGATATTTTTGTCCAATTTATGTGAAGTATTTCAAGGCCTGGGCAGATACATCAACTGAATAGTTCTGCTGGCAACAAGGTTACAATGACAAAGAGAGATTGCTGTGACCTGTTGAAGGATACGTTTGGTTTATTACAACTTGGGTCTAATTCTTGTAGTTTTGGCCATTGCATCTTTTGGCTTTGTAATGTCGTACTCACTACCTTATTGTTAATTACCCCAGTGGCTGGAGCTGCAACCCAGGGTTCAGTATTCTTGCCCAAGGATACTTCGATGTGTAGACTGGAGGAGATGGGACCCACTTGAGCCACAGCCGCCCCGGAGAGATTCTTAAATATGGGTTTCAAAATTGAATCAACTTGAAGGTATGTTTGCATGAATATTTGTAATGGATTTAATGCCATATTTTGCAGGACAGTTGGCTTGCTTTAGTTTGTCACTCTCAAATGAACAATTTTTACATTTGAATGTTTTGCTTTGTTCAAATCACAATTTGTCAAAACTACTTCAGGCCATAGACTGTATAAAAAATAAACGTAGTCTCCTGGACGTCACCTATAGGTTTTGGAAGAGTCATCTTGGCAGTGCTTGACTCACCTAACTCCCAGCTAATCCAAAAATGGGCAAAGAGGTGGAGCGTTGGGCCGAACTGCTGTGGCTAGCCACATGTGACAGCACCCACCTGCCACTCGAAGTGGCCCAACCTTAATTATGCATAACTTGAAGCCTTAATTTAATTCAGACTGGTGAGTTATATTAAAATAAACCCTCGTACAGTTGTCATTAAGGGGGAAATTAGCTATAGAGATTTTTTTTTGTACCAGGCTGTTTATTTCTGCTGTAAGTTCGGGCATTTTAACATGGAGGTCAATAGTGATTGACATGCTTTTGGAGCCAGTCTCAAGTGGCCATTCGATGAACTGCAGTTAATGGTACTTCGCTTAGTTTTTCAGCCCGCGAGGTTGCCGCTTGCCTAAAAGGATAAATAAAGGACAGGTTGGATAAGAAGCTGTTGATTAAGGTATACTAATTTTCTAAGATAACTGGGTTATGTGCTTCTTTACTTCTTCAACAGAACAGGTAGACAAGCCAGAAAAGCTACTGAAAAACATCCTATTAACAACTTCACAACTCTCTGTTGCTCACGTGGCCCTCAACTTTCAGCTCATAGCGGCCCCTTGAGAGTTTTTTATCACAATGTATGGACCGACTTCCTGGTTTAGCATATTTGTGCACTCACAGTTTTCCGGTCCAGTGAGGAATTATTACATTTACGTTTATTCATTTAGCTGACGCTTTTATCTTTACAATTGCTATACATGTCAGAGGTCGCACGCCTCTGGAGCAACTAGGGGTTAAGTGTCTTGCTCAGGGACACAATGGTGGATGTCTCACAGTGGGAATCAAACCCAGGTCTCCCACACCAAAGGCAAACATCTTATCTATGCGCCATCACCACCAATTATTACAGACATTTTGGCTGTGCTAAACTGTCTGATCGTCTAACCACCTGTGTTTCTTGCCACACTGGACTTTCTTAAAGCAATGTTTCTTTGTTACCAGATCTCAGCATTATTACACCGATATATATAATGGCCAAAACTGTGAAAATAATGTTGTTATAAGCTGGAATTATCCTTTAATATTACCATATTCAAAAACAATTAAACGGAGATGAACAATAATATTTATATAGATATATACAAATAATACTGTACAAGAGCACAAAGGAAGGAATAACAACATGTTTCTGAATTTAGCAGTGGAGTGTAAAATGAGATGAATCAACATACATAACGCAGTATCATAAACATTGGAACGGTTGTTTTTGAAAATGTACACAAACCTACAGAAAAGCTTAAGAGCTGGACTGAATCTGGACTGTGCTCGTAACATACCTCTGCATTCAACCACTTTCTCTCTCTCTGTCTCACATGCGCGCACACATTTGCAAAACAGGTAAATACATTCACGTTCGGGGTAAAACCCATTCACTCTGATTTCAACACAGGCACACCTGGACTGGCTAAGATTTAACCACCTGTAGTGGCTTGTATGGCTTGTTCAGCGTCACTCTGGGTGCTTTGCACATTATGTCAGCAACACACACACACACATACACGTACACACACACACACACACACACACATACACTACATCCACAATGTATGTCTGGGGATCATTTAGTGTGTGGGTGTTACATCTTCCTCTCTTTGTGTGTCCATATTCCCTCAGTCCATCTTAGGCTAAAGTGCTGCAGAGAGGAAGAGATTCAGTTTTCTTTAGTGCGTGCATGTTTTAATGTACGTCTATGGGTCCATGGGGCATCACTCAAAATAGAAAGCACTTGGCCTTGGCGCTGAATTCCTCAATTTCTTGCAAAAGAAATCCTACATAGGAATGTGCGAGACAGATATGTCTTAATAAAATTAAGTCCTGTGTGCTTTTAGCTCATGCAGTCTACCACCTCAAAAAAAAAAAGGGGTTTCAGTCACTTCAGTTCGGCCCCACAGAACCTGCTCCCAGACCTGTGCGATTCAATATTCCACATCTGAGCGACAGGAAGACACAAATCCAAGGTGTTGTTTTGTATTTTTTTAAAAAGTCCCGTCTGTCCATGTGTCGTCTGTCCTCCAGTGTTTAAATGGTCGTTCTACCAGTTGCAGTCTTTCTTGAGTAGCGTGAGGACTTTGCGCGCCAAGCTGGCTTTCCAGGGCTTGACAAAGCTCTTCATGTTGACCAGGAGGCGACCCTGCTTACGGTCCGAGTGGCCAGCCACAACGTACTCCACCCCTGAAGAATGACGTCAAAGGTCAGGGACACAATTTCCACTTTCCACAGAAGCTGTACTTACTGCTTCTCAAGATGTATTGCATTATTACCTTTAAACAAAAGCTAGCATATTTTTGTGTAATTGTATAAAAATGTTCATGTTTTGTTTCTGGCTTGTACTTCATTTTATATCAGAACACCTTGTTGTACATTATCAGTAAAGGTGCTGATATTCTATATATTTTTTATTGAAAAGACCAAAGCCAACAGAGCTTTAGTCTGTTTCTCAGTATATTTCCTGCTGTCCCAACATTACATTTATCTTTAATGCATAAATGTAGCTGATTAAATTGTGTGATCTGATTTTTAACACATATGTATGCTTATCCTTAATTATTATGATTATTCTGGGTTTCAGAGGGAAGTTTTAATATATTTATGTATTATTAAAGGAAAACATCACCCATTTTAATCCATAACATTCGGTATCTTTTGAAACCTCCCTTTCGGAATGAGACAATCATAGGAGAGTGTTTGTGTTTGTCAGACCTGGGTTGAGGATGGGGCAGGTGCAGCCCCGTGCAGTCCAGGACTCGGGGTAAAGAGTAACCCGACCCCGCTGTATCTTCACCTTGGTGTCCTGACTGAGCACCTTTTGAACTTTGACCTCCACCTCAGCGTGGGAGCCCTTATCGTGGGCGGACAGCACTTTCACCTTCAGTACTAAGAGTCAGGTAGAGAGACGAGATGTAATGAGACCTTCAGTGTACATGTTTGTGTGAGAGTTTATGTGTTTTTGATTTTAAGAAAGGTGCTACAACACACAACATTTCCCCCACAAGTTTCAAACAGAGGACACTGCTTTCTTCTTTAGCAACTGCAAACTACCAGATGAGCTATTTCACTGTTTTCAGCATGAGAAGAAGAATTGTCTTAAATCAGGACAACAATTTTGGACCCATAAAGACCTCTAAGACCCAGGATGTAATAAGTTATCTTTTAATTGTCATACAGTACACAATGAGAAAATGAGGAATGCACTTAGCAACTCAAAAAACTTGCTTGATTTTTTACTTTCCAGGAAATTCTTACCGTATGCATAATTCATGGTGCAGAAGAGTTTACTGTTGGTCAGGGCTTGCTCTTTGCACTCACACTTCTCTGCAGGAGACAGACACAGATTCATATTTGTAACATGATTGACATTGTGTGTTTATGTGTGTGTGTACGTGTACGTGTGTGGTCTAAGATACTGTGAATGGCGTCCTAAGAATGCAAGCACGTGCGTGTATGTGTGTGTGTGTGTGTGTGTGTCCAGTGAGGAATGTGCCTATGAAAGCTGCAGTTACA
Organism: Micropterus dolomieu; assembly: GCF_021292245.1. Classification (NCBI taxonomy): domain Eukaryota; kingdom Metazoa; phylum Chordata; class Actinopteri; order Centrarchiformes; family Centrarchidae; genus Micropterus; species Micropterus dolomieu. Next base: position 19,826,468 of record NC_060165.1, on the reverse strand, counting down.
TGGTGGTGGTGGGGGGTCTAGGAGAAAGGACACTTGGAAACTCTTAATACGCCACACACACACACACACACACACACACACACACACACACACACACACACAGTCTCACCTGAGTAGTGGAGAGCAGAGAAGAGTTCGTCTGCTCTGAAGATCCTGACTGGCTCGCTGGAGTTTACCTCTACGTTGTACAGATCCAGATCAGAGCTGCACAAACACATTACAACATTAGCAGAATACATAGGAATATAAATGGTAATCTATCCTAAACAAATGTTAAATGGATGGGTTTTGGAATTGTTGGATGTTTTTTTTTACTCACCCAAACATACAGTCTCCAGTAAATGGATCACAGTCTCCTGCACAATCACATGGACGGCAGCCATATTCGTGGAAGCCCCAGTATCCCACCATGCACCTGTCACAGTGGGCTCCACCTACTCCAGGTTTACAGATGCAGTTCCCGTTGGAGGGGTCGCAGAGTGAGCCGTCAGCCAAGTGGAAGGGCATAGAGCCCAAGGGGTGACAGCTGCACGCTGGGAGAGAAGAGAGTGAGTTTAGAAATTGAAGGTTTTGCATGATGCATTTTGACATTGATATATAGTTAGCAAAAGTTTTGGGGAAAATGGTGATTCAGAGATACTTTCAAACCTCTTCTGTAAAGCTGAAGAAAAGAAAGAAGGCACAGAAACGGCCAAGAGGGAGAATGATACAGTTCAGGCAAGCAGCAACAACCTTTTTGTTACAGGAAGCCCAGATGTGGTCTGAAGGCTTTCTGGCTGATTTTTATTTTAACATAGCTGAGTTAAACAGGAAATACACAGACAGACAGACGGGTGACATAAAGGTCTTTCCGGTCTGAATCAAACCAGGGACTGTGTGGTTAAATATTGTGTGTTTGAAACCACTGTCTCACCACAACACCCCCCCCAAAAATGTGGTTTTAATTTTAAAAACAGCACTGGAGTCAAACAGAGGTGATGTTATTCTGTGGTTCTACCAAAGTGCTATATCACATTTCATTTCATTGATATGTTGATGTTTTTAGAAATGCAAGTTGCTTGACTCTGAATGCTTAAATATTTCAATTAAAAGCCACAGCACCCATGAGAAAGAAAGTGGGGATGGCACTGTCAGTAACCCAGTCCAAGACTTTGGTCCAGACTGAAATATCTCAACAATATTCACAATAAAGACTTTGGTGATCCTCTGACTTTTCCTCCAGTTCTACCATAAGGTTGACATGAGGTTTTTCCAGTGCTTTATCCTGATTTATGACCAAATACCTGCAAACTAATGACATTTTCATCAGACTCAGCTGTACTTTGTGTTTAGTGCCATTTAGCAAATGTCGAAAGATACAACATAAATCCACCAATTCATGGATATGGAGAAAATTCTACTGGAAATATCTGGTTTGTTTCTTTATGGACAAGACAAGGCTCAAAATGAAAATATCTGAAAACAAAGCTACCAAAAAATCCATTAACAAGAATGTTTGAAAAATGTGAATGTATTTCCCAAATTTTTGTTTTGTTCTTGTTATTGTTACATGTTGCAAGTCCTTTGCCAACAAAGATTGGTAAGTGGGGGGAAAATAGCAAATGTCGGCATGCTAACACCCTAAACAAAGATACTTTTTGCTAAATGAAAAGTCAGAGGATCACCAAAGTCAGTAGGATTCCTCTTCTGCACACCACTCATATATATATATATATATATGTATATATATATATATATATATATATATATATATTTTTGTTCTTCAAAAAAAGTTAAACTGAATAGATCAGTAAAACTAAAAATATATCCAAGAAAACATTAAAATGTTTTTTTTTTAAAATCAAGAGCACTGAGTCTAAAGGTCATTTAAGCTGACAGTTTGCTGACATGCGAATTCTTATTTATTACCAAGTATTTCATCATTTATCAGTTGTTCTATTTGTCTGTCTGGTATTGTTGCAGGAGCTTGAACTATAAAGGCCTCTCTCTTTTTCTTATCACATACATACACTCTCAAGCTTTCTCCCTCCCTCTTGTCCCCTTTAATTGTGTGCTGATAGGGTGTTCTTTAAACAACCTCCAAAAACAATATACTTGCACACACAGACACACGCACATGCACACACCCACACATTTCCACTGGTAGTCTGAGAAAACTACTGTCTGCTGTCTTTCTAGTGGTGTCAGGCCCCCATAAATCTGTCCCTATCTCAGGGGCAGACAGGGAGGGGGGGCTAGTAAAGGAGAGGTAGAAGACGAGGAGAGAGAAACAAAGAGGGGGCGTTGTTGGGAGCCATTTCTCTGCTGTTTAATGATGCTTGAAGCTTGACTGGCAGTGAATGACTTACTACTTACTGTACACCCAGAGTCCTATCTGCCTGCACGCTCACCTATTTTAAAAAAATATTTATGCTGCGTTTCACTACAGATTACAGAGTTTGCAGTAGTAGTTTGGGAGTTTGTGTTTCCTCAAAGCTCATGATATGATGTTAAATTCACATGACTGCTCATACAGTCGACTATAAAGTAATTTACAAGATTGCGCGCTCTTAAAAAACACTTCTAAGGCCGAGACTGAAAATTAATTCTTGACCTTGGAAACAGTAGCTGACAAAACAATCACAGTCCATTTAGTAGTTTCGATTGTATTAGGCAAGGTGTCCAGTTATTATGTAATTGTAGATGTTCAAATTTCCATCTTTCTGGGCACTTTGTGGACTATTGAGAGCCCTCTTAGGCTATCGACATACCCACACAGTAATGTCACACAATTAAACATGTGCAATTAAAAGTGTCTTTACCTCACATGTACATGGCAGCTCGGATGCAAAAAGGTCAGGAATGACACAACATTATATTATTAAAACATTCCTTATATTTAAAGTGTTACCACAAAGAAGTTTCTACATAAATACTTTCAAGCCTAATTTGATGTTTTACAAACGGATTGATGATTGAATGCAATACAACTTTGCAAATGTGATAGAGTAATCATCATGTGGTCCTTCATCTTCAGACAGAGTGTAACAGTAGTGTTGAAAAAGTCAATTAGTGGATTGACAGAAAAGTATTTTTTAGTCACTGCCATATATATAAACGTGATTGTTTGGAGCAACATTAAATTAACTTTTTCACTATTATGTTTTCGGTCACTTGCAAATTTTTTTTAGCTCTTTTTGGTCTCAACCAACTCCTGGGGGAAATGTCTGCTAAATGCTGCAGTATGTTCACCAGCTAACCAGTGTCTAACTGTGTCTGTCTGTGGTTTGGTGCTAAGCAGGTAGCAGGTTTTTAGAGTTTTTCTGCTAAAAACTGCAGCCTGCCACGGCCGAAAAACTATAGCAGTGAGGTTGAACAAAAACAGTAAGGTGGGCCGGACAGCTAAAGAATAAGCTGAAACCCATTATAAAGCTACGTAATAAACATTACAAGCGACCCCTCTCACATTGTCATTTAATACATAGTTATTATAAAAATATCGATTATTGCTGATTCAAGTATTTGGGGCCATTTTAAGACTTAAAGAGTTTACAGCACGGAAATTATAGGACTTGTCTTTGCAGCGGACAATGTCAGACAAAGTCCAGGCTGGAGTTGATGTTCTAGGTCTACTGCGGGTGCTGTGCCAGAAAGAAGAATCATAAGAGAAGGGTGGCTGGAAGGTAGGCTTGTACTTGCACTGGGTTATGTGAAAATGATATTTTTCTCAGAATTTCCACAGTAAAAAGCAGAAACAGTAATGGCACATTTCCCACATTTGACTTCTCGGATTACAGATTATGCACATCTTTCAGTCCATAAAAACGATGTGATCAACCTCCCTGAGCTCCAAACCAGGTGATCTATCAGATGAATCACCCGGGAAAACAAAGATAAGATAAACCATATCAAGTCCGAACGGTGCTATATCAATAAAATCATAAAAGATATCACATTTATAGACTTTATAGACGTGACATGTATGCACATGACACAAATACCAGAAATATGCCAACCATTACAAGACAAGATTTAATATACGGACTCAGAAGCTTTGAGCGTGTGTGTGCGCATCAGGCCTTGTCCACACTGTTGTTTAGAGAGCAGCCCCCACAGGTTACTAATTAACTAAGATCACAGCACCACTTCTGTTCTATAAAGCCAAAACATGATGCATTTGGTGAGCGTGTGTGTTTACATATCTGCGTGAGAATTTATGAGCATTTGAAGAGGTCACTACACAAGGACTCCTGTGTGCAAATAGAGGTGTGTGTGTGTGTGTGTGTGTGTGTATGTGTGTGTGTGTCTAAGATAGCGGTCAACTGCAGGAGCTGACAGTGAAAACTTCACGAGTGCTGAGACATGACAAGACACAAGACACACACACATTGTATATATACAAACACTGTAACTTTCCCCTCCGCTAAAGTGTTTTGGTGTGTACGAGCTTGACAGGAGTTCTTTTCTTTCCAGGGCCTCTCGGAACTTGGTATGAAAAAAATGTTCCTCACGATGGAGGGAAATTCCTCCATTGTCAGTGAGCGGGCTGCAGCGGGATTTCACAACCTCTACCTTTGTCTGAGGGGTTCTCCAAGCATGCCATCACTCCTTTTTTTTTCTATCAATCTGCTGTCAGTGAGGATCTTTAGCCCTTTCAGGTGCAAAAAATTCAACACCCAAATCAATCATTGAAATCCAATCGCTATAACATGTCTGGGTTTCTTTTTGTAATTTCTATGACCTTATCAGACAACACACCTAAACTTAATGGTCTTAAATTGCCATGGGGAGAAGACATAGGGGGAATTACTGAAGAACAACAATGGGATAAGTTTGTATCATGTTGGCATACCTTTGCTAAAATAAGTCCAAATGCAATTCATCAGCTATCAGGCCCTGATAAGATTGATGCTAATGGACTCCAAGCAGAATGGCAAGGCTCAAACTAAGAGAAAATTATTTATGCTGGCACTGTCATAAGAGGTTGACATTCATGCTGTATGATTGTGACAAGGTTAAAGATGTATGGGTAAAAACGTAGACTTAGGCTGTGTTCGGACTGCAGGCCAAAGTGACCCAAATAAAACTTTTTTGCATATATGTGACTCAGATCAGATTTGTTTTATAACAGCGTAAACAACTCACATGGAATCTGATCTTTCCCAGTTTGGATTTGGGACACTTTCATATGTGGTCCAAATCAAATATAGCTTGGATTTTTCTAAATATGACCTCAGTCTAGACGGTCAGATCACAATTCATACGACCCTGATGTCACTCTAGAGCGATCAGCACAGTTCTGTGGTGAATGCAAACATGGAGGACAGCAGCGATTGAGGTGGACTCTCTCCTTGTCATCACATTTGCTCATGAATTCCCTTGGAAATCAACATTAATATAAAACCATAGATGTCTGTAGCCTCAATGTTTACTTCCGTACGACAGCGGGTCATTTTCAGGTCGTGGCCAGCTTACACTCAAGTCTGATATGGGTCACATTTGAAAAACAATGTGAATAATTAATCAAAAAAACCCAGATCTGGGCAATAAATTGAAATTGAGCATTGAGGCCCGTAGTGTGAACATAGCTTAACCCTTTGATGCACCCTATAGTCATGCTAGCATCTCTGTGCTAATGGTTTGATGTTTGTATATTCTCTACTGTTTATTACTCCACTGTTTGTTTGTAGTGTTGTATGGGGTTGGTGGGGTGAGTTGAGGGAGTTAAAGAGTTAAAATAAGGATTTTTTTGTATTGTGGTTATAATGGATCTCTTGGTATAAAAAAGAATTAAGCAAAACATGCGATATCCCAACTGTGACACCACTGGGCTGATATACAACCCCCCCCTCCCCCCCCAATAATTTTTGAATGGTCTGGTGCAAATTGACAGTTGTTTTAAGTTCACTGTGTGTCTACATAAACACACACACATTCTAGTAATCATGTGTGAGTCCAGAATACCTGCAGGTCTGAGCTCACTGGGTCAAATCTGACAGATAATCAGAGGGAGAATGTAGCCACTGCTGTGTGTTTATGGATGACTATCGTTTGTTTACTGAAGACTTTTCCCATCACAGGAGGACAGCACGCCGCCTAACCCACCCACCCTCACACACACATGCACACAGAGGACCCACACATGCACAACTACAACCAATGATTACACTGAAGCTCCTCCTGCTCTGAGTCACATTTGAAAAATGGCAAATCAAGCAGAGATGGACAAACAAAGGTTGTGTGTTGAGCTTTGAGTCAAGACGTAGGAATGCCACCATCTGATGATTAACTACGATGTCAACCTTCGATAGTGCGTGGGCCGTCAGCCGTCTCACACACACAGAGCCAGGTCCCAGGTGCCCATCAGAAGTAAGTGATATCCAGCACGTCCCAGCTTGTGATCCCAGTCCTCTGCATTCCTTGAGAGAACGAGAGCGCTGTGCCAGTGTGGTGTGTATGAGGTTAATGCTATGATTTGCACCAGTAACATTTAGTCAACACTGGTATGATTAATTACGCTTTATGACATTTTACAGTGTGTTCTACACGACACGGTTATGGATTCACCATGTCAAAACATAGAGTATGGAAACATCCCTTCATCTAATATTTAGAGTGAAATTCCTTTGACAGGACTAAATCATGCAACAACTCTCTGAAGATTTATGATGTGGTCAGTTTAAAAAAATATTAGATATGGATCCCCTTCTTTTGGTCAGATTTGACTAATTTTTGTTTTGCCTAGGATATTAAAATATTTCTTGACACCACTAAGGATTATTAATTAAATGTTGTACCTCTGTATAAGTACCATGAATACCATGTTTGACATAGCGGTACCTACAATTACTCAAAATTAAGACTACATTTGTATTATATTATGTCAGCAATACACTGACTCTGTAGCAGTCACTGAACAATATGCTGAGCCACAATCAGCTAACGGGCCGACTTTTATACACCAGATCACATCAAATGCAGAGCATCCCGTCACAGACGTGACTGTCCCACTTCCTTGGATGTGACCTAACGCCCCTGGATTAGCTACGGAGGCTCTCAAA
>NC_060165.1:19804390-19819328 GCF_021292245.1 Micropterus dolomieu | reverse complement strand
ACAGTTGTTTTAAGTTCACTGTGTGTCTACATAAACACACACACATTCTAGTAATCATGTGTGAGTCCAGAATACCTGCAGGTCTGAGCTCACTGGGTCAAATCTGACAGATAATCAGAGGGAGAATGTAGCCACTGCTGTGTGTTTATGGATGACTATCGTTTGTTTACTGAAGACTTTTCCCATCACAGGAGGACAGCACGCCGCCTAACCCACCCACCCTCACACACACATGCACACAGAGGACCCACACATGCACAACTACAACCAATGATTACACTGAAGCTCCTCCTGCTCTGAGTCACATTTGAAAAATGGCAAATCAAGCAGAGATGGACAAACAAAGGTTGTGTGTTGAGCTTTGAGTCAAGACGTAGGAATGCCACCATCTGATGATTAACTACGATGTCAACCTTCGATAGTGCGTGGGCCGTCAGCCGTCTCACACACACAGAGCCAGGTCCCAGGTGCCCATCAGAAGTAAGTGATATCCAGCACGTCCCAGCTTGTGATCCCAGTCCTCTGCATTCCTTGAGAGAACGAGAGCGCTGTGCCAGTGTGGTGTGTATGAGGTTAATGCTATGATTTGCACCAGTAACATTTAGTCAACACTGGTATGATTAATTACGCTTTATGACATTTTACAGTGTGTTCTACACGACACGGTTATGGATTCACCATGTCAAAACATAGAGTATGGAAACATCCCTTCATCTAATATTTAGAGTGAAATTCCTTTGACAGGACTAAATCATGCAACAACTCTCTGAAGATTTATGATGTGGTCAGTTTAAAAAAATATTAGATATGGATCCCCTTCTTTTGGTCAGATTTGACTAATTTTTGTTTTGCCTAGGATATTAAAATATTTCTTGACACCACTAAGGATTATTAATTAAATGTTGTACCTCTGTATAAGTACCATGAATACCATGTTTGACATAGCGGTACCTACAATTACTCAAAATTAAGACTACATTTGTATTATATTATGTCAGCAATACACTGACTCTGTAGCAGTCACTGAACAATATGCTGAGCCACAATCAGCTAACGGGCCGACTTTTATACACCAGATCACATCAAATGCAGAGCATCCCGTCACAGACGTGACTGTCCCACTTCCTTGGATGTGACCTAACGCCCCTGGATTAGCTACGGAGGCTCTCAAAACAGCCTTACCTAATGATGCTTCTTACTGGCACAGCACCGTCGCTAGACCCGAGAACATCAACTCCAGCCAGGACTTGGTCTGACATTGTCTGCCACAAAGACAAATCCAGTAAGAAATTATTTAAGAGAGCTGTAAAGACTGACTTAACCCTGATGGGATTCATCCAAGCATCACCGGTTGCAGACTACTCTGTGCCAATCTATGTCATGCTCTTGGGATGCCATGCCAAAACAAGAATGCATGGATAAGCTCCAAGGACAAGGACAGCACACACAGGCAACACACTCACCAATCAAGGTTTGTTAAAGCTGCTATGCTGAAGCTCGATGAACTGTTAAGCTGCAATAACCACAGACATCATCATTCAGGTGTCTATCAGAGACCCCATGCCGCTGAGTTGAGACCCTGCTAAACAGCACTACTGGTGTGACAACACGGACAGAGGCTTGTCCTCCAAACTCAAATTTTTATCAGTCAGACAAAACAGGAGAGGAGCAGGGATTGCAGCCATTCTCTCTACACAGTTGGTGTGTAATGACATTGACCTGTGTGTGTTTACATCATTTGAATATCTTGCTCTTGAGCTCAAAGCAGAATTATCAGATAACCATTGCTGATATCACTTGGCATCACTAGATATGATAGATTTATCTTGAATGGAGACCTAACTGTTCATATCAATAGAAAGAATGACTCCAAAGCTATGGAGCTTGTGAATTCACGGATTCCAGCTCTGACCTTACCCAACATGTAAATGTAGACTCGGTAATAACAACAGGGTTAAACAACAACAATGAATGAACAACAATGACCTATTTCTGACCATCACTGCACGTTTTTTGACTCATTAAAACCAAATTACGCTGATAAGAAACCATATCCACTGCTCCTGTACTATCAACTTAAAATCCAGGTTGTTCACTGAAATGAGCAACAGGTTTAGTAAAATGTAATTGCTATGCATCTCTTACGTTTGCAGGAGTCGGGGGCGGTTTGCGGTCGCTGGGGGTCTCTGTGAAAGCCGGCTTTGCATTTCTGACATTGACGTCCTTCCGTGTTGTGCAGACAGTCACACACGCCTCCGCTGCGCTGGCCGGACTCACGCCACGCCGTCCAATCAAAATGGCAGCTCTGAGCATGTCCATTACACTTACACTCTGGTGTGAGAGGGAGGAAATCAGAGCATCAGCAACATGGACGAACAGGATGAACTGTCAGTCACTGTTGCTTTAGACTAAAATATAGGGCTGGTATTGGCCTTTTGATTGGTTACTTATTTATCTGTGAATTTTCTATGGGCAGCACTAAATCTGAAGGTACTTTATTGGGGCATTTTGATCCGATTCTGTATTAAAGAAATATTCCATTAAAGATAGACAAACAGTGACAAACAGTCACTGCCTGTAAGTTTGCCATTTCTCACACTTTCTTCACATTATACAAACTGCATTATTTTCACACCACACAACTGCCTCTTCATAGCTCCAAAAAGCTAGACATTTTGAGGCTTTTCAACACATTTTTGCTGTGTCTCTGGGTTTCTATTGGAATTCACTGTTCCAATATCCAAGATGCTTATACAGTAGCTGCTGTCCTCCATGAAGGATGCCTTTTTTTGTGAATTCCTTTACTAAGAAACTTGGTGTTACAGCTCTACATCAATGTTAAAAGCCTGTTACAAGTAAGTTTCTATAACTTGAATGTCTTGCTTTTTTGGGAACTTGATACTTAAATACAAGTTCAACAGCCAGTTGTGGACCATTACTGTCGTTTTATTTTCTTAATCTTTCCCTCTGCACTGGTATATCATTTGTTGCACCCCAATTCTCCCAAACGCCAAATCTTGCCAAATCCTCACGGCTATATCATGCTTTATTCAACATGCATAAGCAGTAGTAATTAGTGGTTACTGTTTACCTGTTCTAGCAGTACCAAAATTAAACTCTAGGAAGTACTCTAAGAAAGTGGGATGAGAGACGATGGCTACACATTACATCGATTTTTTGTTCCTGTAGGGGAAAAGGTGCGATAGTGTTTCTTCGACTCACTCCGACATTCATGTGGAGCGCCCGTCAGTCCGTCAGCGGGCTGCCACGGTCGGTCGTTGTAGAGAGGAGCACAGAGCTCGCAGTGATCACCTGCAGTGTTGTGTCTGCACACACACTTCCCATGGACCTGTAAGAGAGAGAGAGAGCGAGAGAGAGAGAGCTCATTAGTCACAACAAAAATTATAGCGGTAGAGATTGAAGGATGGGAGGAACAAAAGAGGAGATGGAGAGGAAAGTTTCCCATGTGAGGATAATCCTGAGGACATTTCTTCTTCTCTGTTTCCTTTTTTATAACTCTCCCTCTTTCTCCTCTTCTTCTACATTTCCTCTCCCTGCATCTCTCTCATACTCTCTCGTCCGAAAATAGTGAATGGAGATTGATTGTTTGGCTTCATCACTGGAAAGAAGAATGGGCCTCTGGTCTGAAAGGCCTGTATGTGTGTGTGTATGTATGAGGAGAGTACAAGTATGCAGCACTGAGAGCACAATAACAATCTCCTTGTCATTCCTGTGAGCTGGAATGTCATGCATGCTGGATAATGATTGAGGGGGGAGGGGGGGGGCAAGGCATCTGAGGAAGCTCTTTATTTGTTTGCGTTACACCATGCAACTGTAATCTAGGACACACACACACACACACACACACACACACACCGGCGATTATACAATGATTACGGAGGTAGACACACACTGACACAGACAGAAAAATCTGCAAATGCACAAAAACACACACCAATTCTTTGTTTCCCACGGTGTGTGATGGCGCTGATTCACACACAAACACACTGTACTGAGTTTAGAGTTAAACACATTCACATGCTATAGACTAGAGTCAGAACCAACATGTCCTCTGAACTGACCCCAGATCAGCCCTGCAATGTAGAGGTGAACACACTCACACATGACTGATTTTTACACCAGTTTAAATCACACTAATAGGGGGAGCAATTGCATAAATGAGAGGCTAGAAAATAGGAAGCAGGAGACCTAATGGCACATTTCGGCAAAATGAAAATAAGGAAGAAGTAATTAATGGAAAAGCCAGGAGTGGAGAGACATGATGGACATGAAAAAAGAAGAAATGGACAGGGAGGAAGGAGAACAAGGGGAGAAGCCCAGCAGCAGAGGTAGCAGCTGCAGCAGCAGCTGGCTTGGGCTCAGACTGCTGGTATTTCAACCCATTGCACATGTTTACCATACCGTGATACGAGACAATTAACACATGCACACACTGAGCGCTGCAAACATGCAATCATGTAAACTCACACAAGCCACACAGAGGACAGAGCAGAGCTGGACAGATATGTACTCAGGGTCACCTGAGAGCTTGGTGAAGATGTTTTCTTAATTTGCTTGTGTTTTGTCTACTTGCATGTGTTTTCTTAAGCTGTAGTGCGTTGAGCTCTCAGGGCCACCATAGGTATGTGATGCTGTGTGCTGACAGAAATATTTCTGGAAGCTGCTGATAGCTAACAGATCATGTTGGTATCTTTAATATCATTACTTTTATACTAAAAAGGGGACAATTGTGTTGTTTTTATAGCCAGAACAATATTTTGGGAGGTTCAGATAATGTAACCAAACGCTACCAAAAGGCCAAATGTTTTTAGTATTTCCAGGACCATTATAAATAAATAAGGGACAATCTGTATTTTTACAGGGGTGCTAAGGTTGAGATAAAAGCATTAAATCCTGCAGCTAGTCGCACTATAAAGTACCATCAAAATGTAAAAAGTCTAAACTTGATTTACATAGTATACAGTATTTAACTTTTATCACTTTATCAATGCCAATACCACATCTTTTACGTCACTTCTACTCCTGTGACTAATAATGTACAGATTTAATCAGTCATTTAGTTCTACACTCACGAGAGACAAATATTTTTTAAAACTGTCTAGATCAATGCTTCTCAGACTATAAAGTTTCCTCCAGAGCCACATAACACATTACATATCTGTTTTGCGCCTAGTATAGACTGAGAATGTGCAAGACAAATGAGGCAAATACATGAGGAAGATGAAAGTGAAAGAAATGAAAAGAAAGATAGTAAGGGCGGCACAGAAAGACGGAAAGAGAGGCAGAGAAAGAAACACTAGACTAGACTAATTGCTGCCAATGCTCCAGTAGCTGCCCATGGATGTTTGTGTGTGTGTAAATGTGTGGGTGTTTATGTGTGTTGGCTTTGTGGCTAACCAGCAGACAGTGTAATCACCCTGAACCGCAAAACCCCCCATCTAGGGGGAGGCGGGCAGGAGCACAAAAAAAACATCAACAACAAACAAACTGGTCTGGGCGGTAATGACTTGGCATATCAGGACCACTTTCACTGCTGATTACTGCATGCACACACACTCAGGACCGGCCCGTGGCGTAGGCGGTTGCCTCGACTCAGTGCAAATCAACTCCGCCCAGATGATGCGACACCGGCGATTTTAATCATGTGCACCTCGCGCTGTGAGTCCAGACAGTAACATAACTGGAGTTTTGCAATATAAACATAAAACTGAAACGCAGTCTTGCTCTGTTTGGGACTGTGAGCTGCACTTTATCAGAGCTGCTGATGTTAACGTGTGTGGATTTGTGGTGAGATTTCTGCCTGATCAGAAGTGTTTTCGGTTGGTTTTGGTTTCACATGCAGTCCCAAACAGTGTTTGTCAAACGGTCTAAAGGGAGTAACATCACAACCAGTCTCCCAATTTAGGCTATGATGTGGAGGTTAATCACACTTCTTCATTATGGACCATGATTATTGACTTGGCTATAATACAAAAATTGTGAGTTTGGCTGCTGAACTTTTTAAACATTATGACGACAACCCTGGTGGTAAACCCCGGTAGGATTTTGTCATGGTGGGAGGAGGGGTGCCGATTTCAAATCTTGCCCAGGGCTCCAACACTGTCAGGGCCGGCCCTGCACACACATAACGTGCTTTCAGACCAAAAGCAAAGTGAGTGTTGTGTGTGAACAGCAGTTGTCCAGCGATAAAACCCCCGCGAGGAGAGCGTTAGATTCGCGTTTGGTTTGAATGCTGCATTAGAGCAGCACACCAAACAAATAAGACATACAGTACATAGAGTATATGAACAGAAAATAATATAATGTTGCACTGTGTATATTCAGCAGATAGAAATAAACAAAGCTGAAAACTGGCTGTTTTTCTCATGAAAAGTTGACTTTTTAGTCCTACGTGGTTCTCACAGGACAGCAACGCTACAAACATTTGATGATCTTATAAAATATGATGCATTGCTGTAGATTAAAATACCCAACAGTACATGAAGTAGCTAAAATTATCTCAGTCTTAAACATCTACAGCAGTAAACATACACAGCAACATACACTTTAATGCAGCAGTAATATTAATCCAGAAACACCAGATATGAGAGTAAAGCATTGACAGGGAACAGTTTACAGCAGAAGGAGTACTTTTACTTTTGATACTTTGCTGATAATACTCACATATTATTGTTTAATTAACTGAATGCATGACTTTTATAGTGGAGTATTTTCACAGTGTGTTAGAAGTACTTCTACTTAAGTAAAGGATCTGAAGACTTCGTCCACCGCAGCACACACCCTTCCCTTCCTTGAGTGAAAATCTCTACCCTCATCTCCCATCTTGTGCTGCTCTGATTGTTTGGGTTTTGCCAGAAACGATGGCTCGCTGGGTCGTAACAGAGACACAAAACAAACTGCTGATAGGCTGAAAAAGGCACTTATATAACTTCTGTGTGTTTACAGAACGCTCCCGCATGGCACACAGCAGAATGACGGTCCGATGATCTGAGGAAATGTTGTGAGGATGGTTAAGAAGGATTTACTGTTCAAACTCTCTTGGTTTTGGTCTTGGTTGCAGTTGGACTAATATTTGTGAGGGAAAATGAAATTCAGTCACTTGGTGTCATACTCCACACAAGTAAGCATTCACATGATCTATTATTATAATCCTGGCATGCAGAGGAGAGTTTTTACTGTTTCAGAGGATTTTCTAACCTCAAAAGAAGGAAATCCTGGTGAAAACACTTTGAGCCACTTGGAATTTCTTGGCATGAAAATAGTCAGATTAAAAGATTTAAAGACTGCGTCCAATAAATATGCAGCTTCATTACAAATTTGCCTATATCAGCAAAGAAAAAACAATTCAGTGCATATCTTAGTCTGATCCATATCAGAAATGTTAGTGTTGTTAGGTGTTTATATAGAAAAACGAGTACTGGCTGAAAAATCTGATACTGTTATCAGATTTTTATGAGCTGTTAAATATTTATTCATACTTAGCAGCCTTAAAATCCATTATTAGTGTGGCTTTACTGCTGTATATTTACATCTGTCTGTCTGCTTATATACTTTAAGTTCAGTAAAGGACACTCCTTGTTGACTCTCTTTTTCCTGCACTGATTGCAGTAGAGCTGCAGCTCGGCTTCAAAGTCATCCAGCGTTTTCTGTTTGTGGAGATGGCTGTGATAGGAGCCCGGCTCTGAAACACTTATGGTTGCCGTCCAGGAAAAACACAATATCACATCACACTATCATTAATCCTCAGTTGAATCAATATCTACATCTCTTGGGTTTGTTATCAGCGGAAAGGCAGTTTTTTATCTGACCAGACAGACCCAGAAGAACAGAGGAAGCAGGAGAGAGAAAGGCGACACCTAGTTTGTTACTAAGACGACTGCCAACACAAAGTGAACAATTAATTTAGTTTGAAATATCAAGGCATATAATCTTGATTTCCTATTACAACATCAAGGAACAAGCATATTTGCATTGGAAATGTAATTACTGGTAAAGAGTATATAGTATAGTATATAATAAATCTTAAATTAAGATCCATTTAGTTCATTCAGAGCTTTCAACTGACCTCAAGTTATGACAGTTTTCAATAGCATTTTTGTTTTGTTTTTTTTTACAAATGTAACTTTTAAAAAGAAGGTTAAAAAAATTTCCTATTTGTTTGCATCTCATGCTCTACTAGTGCCCGTACTCATGTACCTGCACAAACAAGTGGATGATACGATAGATATGTCTGATGGCTGCAGAGGGCGATAATGTAAATTTGCTGTGCATGCAAGCCATGAAAGACAAAGAAGACAAAAAGGTCAAATAAGATTCAGACTGTGTTCGCAATCACTCTCTCGTAAAGTCATTCACTACTCCTATATTATAGACAGTAAACAGTTTACTCAATAGTTAGCAGTAAACTGAGATTTTGAACCCTTATATTATCATTTTGCATGAACACCAACAGGTGTGGTGTCCTATGACTGCATCTATAAAGTAAATTGCACTGTGTCATGGTCCGGCTGTGCCTCTCTCTCCTTCCTGCTGTCTTCAGCTATTCTCCTCTCCCTTGGTTTCTTGTCTCTGTGTGTGTGTCTGGGCGTGGCACACCATTCCTGCTCCTGCTGCTAATCACCTGCACGCCTGTGACTCATCCACCAATCATGACTCTGCAGTATATCCATCCCGGCTCTTCACTCGGCTCCTCGCCTGATCTTTCAGTTTGCCTATGTGGTGCTCATGCTATGGCCTGTGTACACACCAGTCTGTGTTATTGGCTCCTGTATGGCCTGCCTACACACTAAACTGTGTTAAACTGTGGCTAACTCTGTTAAGTCTTGCACCTTGGTTCAGAAAATCCTTTAACTCTACAACACACTGTGAGATTGTTAGCAGAAAGCAGTGAACAGTACATAGAATACAGCCCTAATTTTTTCGTTCCATTGTGGGAATGTTTGAAGTACACATAATGCATACATTTCTCCCTTAGAGTTCAGACAGTCCATACAGTGGCCTGTATAGACTGTAAATACAGTGCACTATTTAGTAAATAAAAAATGTTGCTATCAAGGCATATGTCCAAGGTCAAGAATGAACTTTCATGTAAGTTCAAGACATTTTAAAGTATAATTTCCAGATCTTATAGTAAGATTTTGTATAGGGGAAAAAATGCAATCTAACACACATAATGAAGAACATAATAACTCACTCAGTGCTCCACTCTTACCACATGGTTGGTCCGGTCTCTGATGGGCTGGTACCCCGGAGCAGGGACACACTGCTCGGCGTGCCCGTTACAGAAGCAGCTTCCCTTCACTATCAGGTCATAGATGGCAAAGTGTCGGGTGGGAAAAGCTTTGTGTGCGGAGGCGAGGTCTTTTGCCTGGCAGGGACACGGCTGCCACTTCAGCAGTCGGATTCGGATGTTGGTCACCCTCAGCTGCTGCTGGCCCTCTGCCCCGAAAGGATCCAGAGACTCCCACTTTGGGAGGGTACGGTAGATCACCTGTTAGGCAGAGAAAGAGATCTTCTGTCACATTTTATAATTAATCAATTATGGAAGTTGTTTTACCTTCTGATTTTTAGGGGCAAAAGTTCCTAATGTGTTGAATGGACTAAATATTTTCCAGGCAGGAAAAGACACAACAGGAACTCAATTGGACTATGACTAGAAATCACATCACAATTCAATTAGCCTAACAAAGAAAGACCTTACTGCAACACCTGATTGGAGGAACATGCTACTTGTTTCGTCAGGACTGTTTTCTTCTCATTTTCAAACTAAATTATCCAGCAAATTTTTTTATTGATCATTTTCAAGTAAGAAATTGGCAGTGTAGTTGCAGAACAACGCTAGTTTAAATCAATTATTAACTGTGTGATTTGAGGTGGAAAGTCACCTGGTCCACATTCAAGCTGCCAAACTCAACCAATTCTCAGGAGATGTTTCTAGACAAAAAAAATTTTAATGCTTCAAAAAAGTTCCGACATGTTTTCACTTATTCCATCTGTATGATTTTGATAACCAAAAATAACATTTCACATAGCCTATTTAATTGCCCATAACATCTTGGTTTACGTGATCATGTTTTGTTTAGTTTTTTTTAGCAAGAATCACCAAAAGGACAAGACTGTTGGGTAAATGAAGGGGGCAGTTCAAGAACTTCGTTATCCTTTTTTTGAAACTTTTTGTAGCTTCTGATACTTCTGATAACGGGGGTGAGTGTTAGATGCAGTTTTTGAGGATCTTGTACACTAAAAACTCATACATGCTTAGTTCTCCCTTCAGACGGTGGAGTTGTTTTGTTGGGCTTAAACTTTTGCTTTTTGCCTTTAATTACAGAAAAGAATAATATAACTCTTAATAGCAGAAATGAGAAAATGGGACACTGTTGTCCCTTGCAGCCCACTTCATAATTCAGTAGGATTAGACGGGTGCATTCAGTGGCACAATTAGGTTCCTTGATGCTACAAATGTCACTACATCTGTCATGTTAATGGGGGTTTGTTGTAGTATCATTCGGGTGCTAAACTTTGACCTTTCACCTCAGTGTCATTGACTACGTCCTCACATGACCATGAGAGTGATGGGTGTCCTTAAATGAGTGCACCCAACCTTTCTCCCTCCTCCTCTCTTTCTGGTCCCTGGAAGATGAAGATCCCTTTATAGGCTGCCATGGTGACCGCTGCCGCAATCAACCAACATAGCTGCTGATGTCAGGGTGAAAAAGTTGGTGTCTTTCCCAACTCTTGTGAGAAAGCCATGTGTGTATTTGTAGTGTGTCTCTTAACAAAGTGTGTGTTGTTGTCACTGGCTGCCATTGATATCATTGGATGAGTTGTGTGTGTGTTTTTGTGTGTGAGTGTTTTCTTTGGTTGAAGCTTTGGTTGAGATACAAGCAAAGCCCCCATGCGGCTCCCTCATTGGCTGGATGACTAGCTGAGAGTGTGATGGGAGGTGCACTATTAATTTCCCCGTTGTTGGAAAAGGTCACGGGGTCACGGCATTGTGGTCCACAATTAAGAGAACACGACAAATAGGATGAGGGGCGCCGGTCCACGGGAGAGCACGGACAGCAGGGCCAGACAAAGACGGGGATGGAGATGCGGCTTCACATAACTCAGGGTCAGACAAAAGGCCCGCGACAGCCCAGTGACACCACAGCAACACTAAAATACACACACATCCACATAGGCATGCACACAAACATGAGCTCCATGCATTCCTTTACACAACAAAAAAATCCATAAAAGACCATATTGGAGCTTTCATTAAACAATTGTGCTTCATAGTTTTTCTTTGAATGTAGACACAAAATATTAGTGTTTGCAAATACGCCGATGAGACTCATGTCTATATTAATCTGAGTCTGGGAACACCCCGAGAGCCCTTAATGAATTTTAGGGGACCAAAACATTTAAAAAAGTTTAACTATGAATTTTAAATTTTAAAGAATGAATAATATAACAAAAGCAATTAGCTCCATCACTCTGCTGTTTAACTGTTTATTGCTTTTAAAACATATTTAAAGGACTACTTTATTTACTTAAAATTAGTGTAAATTACTGTAAATTACAGTATAATGTGTCCTCTTGCAGCAGAAAACATAACTTTGGGATGCATGGGGACATTAAATCACTGTGAAAATCTGCTCCTTTGTAAAAATCACATTGGGAATCCACATAAAAAACGACAGGAGAGTGGCGCCTGAAGCATCCAGCCTGTTCAATCCACACAGACTCCAAACTCTCTCCACCAGGATTACTGAAAGTTACTGTCAAGTGGACTCCAGGAAGAGTATACAGGAAGAAAACAGAATTTCCTTTCTTTGTTGATTTATTGATTTTATTTCCCGCCTAGTTAATAGTGAAACAAGAAACCATGGAGAGGTGATTCTTTTGCATGGGTCTCTGAGTCGATGTGAATTGTCGCATTTTTTAAAATTAAGAGTCTGCCTGTTCAGTGAGTGATAGGCGTCAAAAACGTTTTCTGTGTGAATTGCTCTTTAAAGTTACCCTGTGGCATTTTTGACCACTAGAGGTGCTATGGAGCAATGTTTTCGTTGTACCTCAAACTCTACTAGCACACGTACGTGAACAAACATGCGACACACATTCCTACAATTTCACACTCTGTCACTGCTGTACAGTTGGTAGTAACACGCAGGTTTCAAAATACATTGAAAATGTTTAATGAGAAAGGACATGCATTCATTGGGTTTGTTGGACCTCAAGGTGTTTTGGTAAGCAACACTGAGTATAAACATTTATCCTTACTTTTTATTTTACAAGAAAACTTCACAGGGAACCTTTAACTGTGATTGAATTCACAAATGCAGAATGAAACACATCTGCTCGTTTAAACTTTCACTGTCACTGCTATTGAAATTTCTCTTCTGTGTCTATGTAATGGGGGGGCAAGACCTTTCCTTGTTACATCAACAAAGCCCCTTAAGAAATATCCTCAACAACTGCTGTGTGTCTTATGTGGAATTAGAGTCTTGGCTCTATGGAGGATATTTATCATTAGAATGAAAACAGTAGGTGGGAGAGACAAAATGGGGATATAAACTCGAAAGCACGTCGGTGATTTACCTGCCATCAAAAACATTTTAATTTTGTCTGAGTCCTCAGGCATTGGGTATACTGAGGAGCATGTGTCCACTTCAGGCTGAAAAATAAAGTAAGTCTGGCTTTAACAGGCGTAATTCCATCAAAGCACTGTGGACTGTAATCTGGTAAACAGGCACAATGGGCATTGATGGAAGGAGAAAGACAGAGAGTGAAACAGAGGGGGGAGGGGGAGGGTGTCTAGCCAACAGTACCAACATCCATCAAAGCAACGGCACTTCCTTTCCAGCAGACAGACGGAGAGCCAACTGTATGTGTGTTTATCTGAAAGGCCACAGACAAGTGTGTGTGTGTGTGTGTGTGTGTGTGTGTGTGTGTGTGTGTGTGTTCGAGGAACTGTGGAAAAGATAAAGAAGGTGTGTGTGTGTGTGTGTGTGTGTGTGTGTGTGTGTGTGTGTGTAGGCTTGCCTGCCTCACTCTCTTCCCTAAGGAGGTCACTCTCTACAACAAACACTCACATTCTTCCAGCCTGGCTGACCTGATAAATAAGACAAGGAGTCCTGCATACTCCACAAACACACACACAAACACGTTTGTTCCACTATCCCTGTGGGGACATCCCACTGACATAATGCATTCCCTACCCCCTTACCCTAACCTTAACCATCACAACTACATGCCTAACCTTAAGCTAATGTAACCTGAACCATAAAACACACACACACACACACACACACACACACACACACACACACACACACACACACACACACACACACACACACACACACACACACACCACTTCTTTTTAACCACACTACAGGTGAATATGAAAAGCTTTCAGTATTATAGAGGACATGCTTTCATGTTTGCGGGACAAAGAAGACGTGCAGAAAACTGAGAATACCTGCTCCCTGTAATCGCTCCCAGCTACAGTACGACCGCAAAAACCTTTTTCTGAAAGATTTTCTTTCTTCTGTTTCTTTCTGAAACAATTTATAGTTTAACAATTACGGGTTAATTTCCATAGTCTCCGTGACAGCTGAGAAAACTTGCTGATGAAGGCAGAAACATATCCAGTAAGTGGTCAAATTGCTATTTCCAGGGTCAATAATAAATTAATATACCTTGAAACTAAATTACAGGTGTCCTGAATAAATGCTAGTCGGAGGAAATTCATACATAAGCAGGTGAACATCCATGCTTATAGACACTTTTCATATTTGCTCATGAAACACAGGAAGTGAGATACTATAGCACCGAAACACAGAATCATACATACTGCAAACTAGGTTCTGTTATAAACACCCTGCACAGGCAATTGACTACAATGCAAACAGCTGAGCAGCAGCAGCTGCTGGTCTGTGCTACCTGACCTCTTTTAACCTCTGGGTGAGCAGTTTAGGGGTCAGAGGGCAAAGGTCATGCTCCTAGCACAGGTGGCTGAGACGTGCGTACCAATATGTGAAGCACAGAGTCAAAAGAGAGAAATAAAGAAAGAGAAGTTTTCACACCTTCTTGCACAAAAGGTGGGAAAAAAATCATAGAATAAATGCACCAAAGGCAAAGTCCTTGGGGTCTTTCTCATCCATAAATGCACATGCAAACACAAAACCATACAAATAAACACAGAGGTAATACATAGAGAAGAATTTATGATACAGCTGCAGAATAAGAACATAACAGAT
Source organism: Micropterus dolomieu (assembly GCF_021292245.1). Classification (NCBI taxonomy): domain Eukaryota; kingdom Metazoa; phylum Chordata; class Actinopteri; order Centrarchiformes; family Centrarchidae; genus Micropterus; species Micropterus dolomieu. Next base: position 19,805,064 of record NC_060165.1, on the reverse strand, counting down.
GTGAGGAATATTTGAAGGCGTTGTAGCATGGAGAGCCCGTCAAAGAGGGCGTGAACATACAGAGCATACAGAGAGCACTGCAGGGAGTCCAGAGCAGCACCACGCTTGGCATGCGCCTCCACACACATCTGCAGAGCAGCGGCCGACACACACTGCTTCAATTAAACATCAATAGACTTCAGGAAGCCCTCTCGTGCTACAGTCAAAGTACGCCTATTAAACACTCACTCATGCCCATACACACTCACAGAGCTTCCCCCACCTGGCTGCGCCCTGCTTTGTGACTCTTGCACGTTGCGTGACTTACTGCAGAAAGACCTGAATTTGTTCCAGTAGGGAGGGTAATGATAGAGAGGGTGTACTTCAGATCATTTGATTAGAAAAGCATGAGCGTCTGCCTATAACATGGTTTACCTGTCATATAGGGTGTGCATGATATGACATCATGAACAATTAATTCATAGAGGAAGAAAAGGCTGCATACTGAGCAGGAAACTCTCTGTCACTCCCTCCAGCGTCTCACTGCAGGTGTATATCCACCTTTGCACCTGCGTTAATCTGCTTTCTGAGGGTGTTTTGATTAAGAGAAATGGTGGGAATTCAACCAAGGCTTGATACAAATCTGATCATCCACAGCACTTCTGGCAGGTAGCCATGAATTGTGGAGAGAAAAG
>NC_060165.1:19709817-19804290 GCF_021292245.1 Micropterus dolomieu | reverse complement strand
GTGTGTGTGTGTGTGTGTGTGTGTGTGTGTGTGTGTGTGTGTGTAGGCTTGCCTGCCTCACTCTCTTCCCTAAGGAGGTCACTCTCTACAACAAACACTCACATTCTTCCAGCCTGGCTGACCTGATAAATAAGACAAGGAGTCCTGCATACTCCACAAACACACACACAAACACGTTTGTTCCACTATCCCTGTGGGGACATCCCACTGACATAATGCATTCCCTACCCCCTTACCCTAACCTTAACCATCACAACTACATGCCTAACCTTAAGCTAATGTAACCTGAACCATAAAACACACACACACACACACACACACACACACACACACACACACACACACACACACACACACCACTTCTTTTTAACCACACTACAGGTGAATATGAAAAGCTTTCAGTATTATAGAGGACATGCTTTCATGTTTGCGGGACAAAGAAGACGTGCAGAAAACTGAGAATACCTGCTCCCTGTAATCGCTCCCAGCTACAGTACGACCCCAAAAACCTTTTTCTGAAAGATTTTCTTTCTTCTGTTTCTTTCTGAAACAATTTATAGTTTAACAATTACGGGTTAATTTCCATAGTCTCCGTGACAGCTGAGAAAACTTGCTGATGAAGGCAGAAACATATCCAGTAAGTGGTCAAATTGCTATTTCCAGGGTCAATAATAAATTAATATACCTTGAAACTAAATTACAGGTGTCCTGAATAAATGCTAGTCGGAGGAAATTCATACATAAGCAGGTGAACATCCATGCTTATAGACACTTTTCATATTTGCTCATGAAACACAGGAAGTGAGATACTATAGCACCGAAACACAGAATCATACATACTGCAAACTAGGTTCTGTTATAAACACCCTGCACAGGCAATTGACTACAATGCAAACAGCTGAGCAGCAGCAGCTGCTGGTCTGTGCTACCTGACCTCTTTTAACCTCTGGGTGAGCAGTTTAGGGGTCAGAGGGCAAAGGTCATGCTCCTAGCACAGGTGGCTGAGACGTGCGTACCAATATGTGAAGCACAGAGTCAAAAGAGAGAAATAAAGAAAGAGAAGTTTTCACACCTTCTTGCACAAAAGGTGGGAAAAAAATCATAGAATAAATGCACCAAAGGCAAAGTCCTTGGGGTCTTTCTCATCCATAAATGCACATGCAAACACAAAACCATACAAATAAACACAGAGGTAATACATAGAGAAGAATTTATGATACAGCTGCAGAATAAGAACATAACAGATGTGAGGAATATTTGAAGGCGTTGTAGCATGGAGAGCCCGTCAAAGAGGGCGTGAACATACAGAGCATACAGAGAGCACTGCAGGGAGTCCAGAGCAGCACCACGCTTGGCATGCGCCTCCACACACATCTGCAGAGCAGCGGCCGACACACACTGCTTCAATTAAACATCAATAGACTTCAGGAAGCCCTCTCGTGCTACAGTCAAAGTACGCCTATTAAACACTCACTCATGCCCATACACACTCACAGAGCTTCCCCCACCTGGCTGCGCCCTGCTTTGTGACTCTTGCACGTTGCGTGACTTACTGCAGAAAGACCTGAATTTGTTCCAGTAGGGAGGGTAATGATAGAGAGGGTGTACTTCAGATCATTTGATTAGAAAAGCATGAGCGTCTGCCTATAACATGGTTTACCTGTCATATAGGGTGTGCATGATATGACATCATGAACAATTAATTCATAGAGGAAGAAAAGGCTGCATACTGAGCAGGAAACTCTCTGTCACTCCCTCCAGCGTCTCACTGCAGGTGTATATCCACCTTTGCACCTGCGTTAATCTGCTTTCTGAGGGTGTTTTGATTAAGAGAAATGGTGGGAATTCAACCAAGGCTTGATACAAATCTGATCATCCACAGCACTTCTGGCAGGTAGCCATGAATTGTGGAGAGAAAAGGCAAGGTAATCTGTGTTTTGGTTAAAGAAAAAGACGACGATGATGATTTGACTGTGCATACTTGACACTGAAACTCTTTAAACTTATACTTAATTATAAGTTATTATTACTTAATATGTAGTTTATATTTTACATTACACATTGCTTTCATTTGCTACTTCTTCCCACTCTTTGACTCCAGAATATATGAGTTACAATCCTTAAATCTGGCATGGCAATTTACTTCAGAATCATTTTTAGTTATATTTGTTGAAATTCTCTGACCTACACTCAATACTGTGCCTGAACGCATCCTGCATAGACAGACAGAGGACTGAGAACAGCTGCTCTCCTAATGTGCTGCACTGTGTAAGTTCAATATCCACTCTCCTTTTAGCTTTATTTTGGTCTCCACCAACTCCTGAGTGAAATATCTGGCTCTAAATGCTCCACTATGTTCCACAGCCAATTGCTAACTATTCTGCCTGCTGTGTGGTGCTGTACAGGTAGTGTACAATAGGCTTTTCTGCAGAAAACAATTGCCTCATGCTGCTGGAAATGATGCTGAGAATGAACCAAAACAATGAGTGTAAAGAGCTAAGGGGATCTGAGTCAGGATATAATGATCTGTATGTTTGTTGCTATGAGCCACAACTTTCACATGTAGTCATCAGATCCAGTGTGATTACAAAAATATTCATTAGTGCAGCTTTAAGTTGACTTAAGACAAATTTTAATGTCTGATGTGAAGGTAAGAGACATACAGCTCCCTCCTCACCTCTCCACGGTCGCAGGGATAAGCCCCGGAGTATTTGGAGGTGCAGATGGGCCCATCCCGGCCTGCATCTACACCTGCCTTTCCCTCCTCCAGCCCGAAGGTGGTGCTGCAGTTGCTGGCGTAGTACTGCAGCATCTTCCACGTTCTCCCAAAGTCCTGCGACCGCTCCAGGGTCATGGCAGCAGGCCTCGGCGAGCGAAACACTATGATGAGATGTGTGAAGTAGAACTCCGCCTCCAGGTCCAGCTGCACTGTTTCAGACTCCACCCCCTCAGCAGACTGCCACCAGGTGTTGGGGTGACGGAAAGAAGAGTCAGACATGGCCCCGGCCAGGTGGGACAGGAGAGGCAGGCCAGCGTTGCATTTGGCACACTTGGCGGTGCTGCAGGCCAGGTTGGCATTGGGGTCGGAGTAGGAGCAGTACAGCTCAGTGCCGTTGTTGCCACAGACGGTCTGCGTCAGGACCCGACGACCCAGAGCTAAGTTACCCATGCGAGGGTTGCAGGCCCGGCTCTCACAGCGAGGGGCCACACCAGCACGAAACACCTCCACCGGCAGACCTGGAGGGAGAAAAAAAAGAGTTTACACGCACTTGGCAAACATGGGCTGAGGTGACATAACAGCTTTCTAGAGAAAACAAGTAAAAAAAAATGAAAGCGTGGGTGTTCGGTGGATATGGCAAGGTGTGGCACTCACTATACTGCAGCTTAAAGGGTCAGTTCACCCAAATCACCACAACCACTAGTGGTATTTAGCCATAATACTATTTGTCTACATTCTGAGATTTCTGCCTTCACTTCAAAACAATGGAGGTGAAAGAACTTTAACACAGCACTGTGGCATCAAATAGCAATAAAATGACCAACATGGACAATACATACAACACACTGGGAAGATTCACCGGGACTATTTATTTGGTGGAATGGAAGAAGCCAGTGAGAAAGATATCTGAAAATCTAAACAAATCTGCTTGGCTAGATACCACTAGTCATGTGAGAATTGACCTTTTAACCCCAGTAGTCCAGACATTAAGAGGACAAGCTAAAAACTGTATTTAATTTTTATTGAAAGGACATACATAATCAAAAATGACAGTAGAAAAACACTTAAGAAAACTCTTTCCATCTAACACAATAATTTTGTGACCTACGTCTAATAACTGACCATAATAAACAACGAAAATATCTTGTTAGTCAGCATTCAATGCCCCACTTTTAACTTAGAAATGTGATACTACTTTTTAAGCAGCTTTGGAGATTGTGGAGATGTTGGTGATCAGTGAACAGACACACTTGAATCTAATAGTAACATTATGTGAGAGTGAACAGGCGCAGAGTGACTCACTGTGTTTGTGTGTGTGTGTGTGTGTGTGTGTGTGTGTGTGTGTGTGTGTGTGTGTGTGTGTGTGTACAAAAGTCAAGTGATTTACCTAGATCGGAAATGTTATGCAAAAGGGATAATGGAGGCATTGTGCACCTGCCTGCCGCAGACTGCAGCCAGCGTGGACTCTAACACAGATAAAGTTTGGCAGCTCTGAGGGGATGAGCAGCATTCAGACGCCTTCCAGACGCTTTGCAAACCCCCGAGGGCCACAGTGTCATCTTCCAACGTGGATTTATTATCTAAAACCTGGTGCTCTCTTTGTTTTTTCATGTCAAAAACCTCAAGGATGGACTTATATTAAATCTCACAGCCTCATTTAATGAACTTTTGCACTGAGGAACCTTTTCTGGAAGCAGATTTTTTGTTAGACCGGAGTTCATGCTGAATTACATAACTGTCTGTAGGTGGGGAGGTCATGGGAGAAAGACTAAAACCTTTAAACTGAATAATCCATTGTTATAATTCTCCCATTTTGCTAATTAATAGGATGTAAACTAATAACTGAAAGAGTAAATTATGTTAAACTGTATTTAATTTTACAGGAACTATATAAACCTAATTTGGAATGCAAAGATATATCACAACTCTTATGTTTGTAATACCAAACTTCCATCAAAATCTGTAGCAGTGAACAACAATGAGGCTCAGATATTGCCCTTATTGATCTGTGTCTCTTAGAAGATACTGTGGAAACTGGAGTTTAATCATTTAATTTATGATTTTGAATAAACTCTAAACTATTAATATATCTGGATTTACATGACTGAAATGCAAAGTAGAAACTCTTCCTGACAGAGATTAAATTGCCTAAAAATTCAGGCGAGTTCTGCATTGCTGCACTTCTCCCTGAGGGGTAACAGCACATTGTTGCACCAGTGACAATAACTCTGACAATAGGATGTTTGCTGTAAAAAACAAAACAACAACAAAACACTAACCTGCATCTGACAACACGGCCAGACTGATCACAAATAAAATCAACATATCTCTTTTTGGCAGGAATAATCCAAAATATGAGAGAAGACGGGGAGAAAACTGAACCCGAAAATCCGCTGCAGTTAAGCACACATCAAGTATGCAAAAAAAAAAATCTCATCCACGGTGGCAGACAAGTGCGTAGGTTCAAATCCGGTGTGGGCTTTCTCTTTCACTCAGCTGCGATCCAATAAGGCGATAATAACTCATGAAGAAACAGCATGATCCCGGACGGTGTGTGATGTCCCGCTGAGAGAGCAGAGGAGTGGAGAAGAAGGAGTGCACGGGTCTGCCCAGCTCGTCTGCTGCTGCGGGACCTGCAGCGTGTTTCATTTCCCCACAGTGTGCGCCTGCTGCCCGCTCTGCCCCGCAGATCTATTTCTAAGGAGCGCATGGAGACGGAGAGCTTGTGTAGTGACAGCAGCAGCTCCGCCTCTCCTCCGCTCCCCCCGGACTTAAAGGAACATTCCAGTTTGCGCAGAGCTGCCAATGGATGCGGCTCACAGCCAGTGGTGGAACTAATACTGTAAAGTACTTTATTTGAGTATGTGAGGCAAATATTGTACTTTTTACTCCACTACATTTATTTGATAACTTTAGTTACTAGTGACTTTGCAGATTTGGATTAATAATACAAAATGTAATCAACAAATAAATGATATGATCATATCAATTATATAATAGACTTTATTGATCCCAGGGGGAAATTAATAAGCTACCCATTATATTTCCAGAATGTATATAAATATATTAAATGTTGCCCCACTTTACAAGCTGCAATATTAAAGTTATGTACACATTAATGCATCAATCATCATAATGCAATAAGGCCCATCCTGCAAAATGAGTACTTTAACATTCGGTACTTTACTGTATTTTGATGCTAATACTTTTGCATGTTTACTCCCCCTATTCCACCCATCAGTTAGATTTTATCTTAATCTATAATATTACATCATCATTTATTGGTTGATTATATTTTGTATTAATCTGGATCTCCAAAGTGAGTGAAGTCAAGTAATAAATGTAGTGGAGTAAAAAGTACAGTATTTCCCTTTGAGGTGTAGTGGAGTAGTATAAAGTAGTGGAGAGGGCAAATACTCAAGTGAAGTACAGTTACCTCAAAGCTGTACTTAAGTCAATGTACTTAATTACTTTCCACCCTCTTGACACCAGGGGTTCAAGACATGACAAAGACCCCCTGTACAGACCACGTGGAGTCTGATGAAAAGCTGATATGGGCCATAAATGAGTGCTCATATCCACATTTCTGACTAATTGGCTTTGGATGAAGAAAGCGCTCGCACAAGGTGATGCTGGATGAGCTGCTGACGTACTTCAAATTACACGGATTGGTTGCTTGGCTGAACCTGGCTGCGGCCTTTGTTGACAACAATGTTGGTGTCCATACAAAACCAGTGAAATATGCAAGCCAATAAATTGCTAGCTTTTTAAATTCCAGTTCTGCGTTCCACATGGCTGTCTGCTCCACATGGCTGCTTAATAGCCCATAAAAAGAAGAGAAGGGCAGGAGAAAGGCATTCATATATGAAAAATGGAGGAGCAATTTTATGTTTTAAGAAAACGCATTAAACTACCATAACTTATTATCATTATTTGATACTTTTGTCCCAGTCTGCATGCACATTGTGCCCCCCTGTGCTCAGTAAGGGTACAAACACCAAAAAGAAACAGAAGCATTTGCAGGAAACCGATGTTGGAAAACTGTTCTTTCCGCTCTGGTCCATTTGGGTTAAGCTCCACTGAACACAGCATGGCTTTAGCTTCTCTGTCTGCTGTGTAATCGGACCATGACCTGCTTTCTGGGCATCTGACCCGTGTCCAATAAGCACTGAGCCAAACGAAACTATCTCACCTGTTCACTTTGTTCTGTCTGGTTAAATAGTCCTACTCTTTTTATGAAGAAGAAAACTGATCTTTCTCACAGAAACACTTGTAAACCCAGTCTTTATGCTTAACTGATGTATCCACCTGTTAGCTGCAGCTTTGTATGGCGTACGTACATGAGTTTGAAATCTGTCTTCTTATCTTGGCAAAGAATGAGAATCTGAGTTTCTCAAAATGTCAAACTATTATTTTAAGCAGGTTTAATGTTTACCATCACCATATTAGTGCAGCATGTTAGTATGTTAACATTGCTATTTTAAAGAAAAATGGGAATGTGCAGGTATTTGCTCATGAACCACAGTGTTCACAATCTGTGGCCTGATGATGAGTGGTGGACCAACTGTAAGGCTGACATCGCTCGTCCACTCCACAGGCCCATTAGGTGTTAACTTTAGTCTCTCAGCTGTCTGCAGACTTCAAAGGGCTGTTTGGCATCAGACCGGAATGATCCGACTGGCCTCTTCATCAAAGCCGACTTCCTCTAAATGATGATACCAACGAATCGTAGGAGTTGATCATTTAGGCTCATACAGAGCTGCACAAGCTGTCTATCTCCCTTCTCAACCAGGAGTGTGTTGAGAAACTTTTGAATTGGTGTGCAAGTTTGTAAAATTTAAAGCCCTGCTTCTTCAGTAATAAACTATAACGTATTAATCGTTACATTTTTTATTCCAAAAAAATCAACAAATTGCAGCTATTTGTAATTCCAAATAGTCTATAGCCATAGACAGTTTATGAGGCAATGGGCCCCTGTACACAAGACACCTACACCCTCTCCTTTTGAGTCTTTTTGTAGATTGTCTGTTAATGTTTTCTCTCTCTTTGTGTTTGAGTCTCTTTGTAGTCGTCTTTGTGATCATTTTACATCTCTTTGTTGTTGTTTTGTGTCTCTTTGTGGTCATTTTACATCTCATTGTAGTCGTTTTATGTCTCTTAATGGTCAATTTTCATCTCTTTGTGGTTATTTGTGTCTCTTTGTGATCATTTTAAATCTCTTTGTTGTTGTTTTGTGTCTCTTTGTGATCATTTTACATCTCATTGTAGTCGTTTTATGTCTCTTTGTGGTCAATTTTCATCTCTTTGTTGCTGTTTTGTGTCTCTTTGTGGTCATTTTTTATCTCTTTGTTGTTGTTTTGTGTCTCTTTGTGGTCATTTATCATCTCTTTGTGGTTATTTGTGTCTCTTTGTGGTCATTTTACATCTCTTTGTTGTTGTTTTGTGTCTGTGGTCATTTTTCATCTCTTTGTGGTTGTTTTGCATCTCTTTGTTATCATTTTTCATGTCTTTGTAGTTGTTTTGAGTCTCTTTATGTTGTTTTGCATCTCCTTGTGGTAATATTTTTGTCACTTTGAGGTCGTTGTGTGTCACTTTGTGGTAATTTCTCATCTTTATGCCATCATTTTGACTCTCTTTATGGATTGTTTTTTTTGTGTCTCTCTGTGGTAATATGGCATCTCTGTGGTAATTTTTCTTCTCTTTGGGTTTGGCATCATTGCCGACTCTGTCCCCCCTCCCGTGGCCCTTCCTCTTCTCTCAACATCACCCACACACTCATTGTTATCATGTCATAAGTGACATGGTGACTGACTGATGGATTGGTTAATTACACGGAGTGCAACTCAAAAGGAGAGGGAAGAAAAATAGGCTAAATGATGAAGGACATGAGTATTTAAAACATGCAAAGAAAGCTCCAGTAGAATTTCAGAGGAATTTTCTGACAGAACCAAGCCCTTTACTGTAGGAAGTCAGATTCTGGTTTAATTCAAAGTATCAGGTTTGAACTTGTTAGACGCTTTAGTAACAGCTGAACGCTTCAGTGCAGAAAAATGAGTGAAATCTTTAGACTGTTTGTGCCTGGAGAGAAATAGCTGTCCAGACAGAGAGCCAAGAACGACCTAGATATGACAGTCATTTCACTTTCTGCTCTTAAACAAGTCAGAGTTTTCAATTACTGGATAAGTCTTTGTTCGTGTTAAAGTGAAATATTTTACAGAGCAGTTGTTGCACAAACAATGTTGTGATTTAATTTGCTTGGCACCTCACACTACTGTAATAGTAAGACAAATGTTTAAAGAACGTTCTTTGAAAATTATTATTATTAAAGAACGAACTGTGGTGGGTCTCTTCATTTACAGTAGATCTCTGATCAAAGAGCAATTTATGATGAAAAAAGGAATAATACACATCATGAAGTTATTTAAGATCCATTTAAACTGACTTATTGTTAGTTGTTATATCTGGAAATGAAATGATTAGTCAATTAATTTATTAATAAAAGGACAGAAAAATGATCATTAACACATTTTCATTGAGAGGATTTGCTGCTTTTCTTATTTGACAGAAACGAAATATTTTTAGGTTTTAGGGTCAGAGGTGAGAAGAGGGAGAATTGGAAGATGGTGTTAGTTTTATTTAAACATCACTAATTTTGAAGTTCATCAACATCAATAATTTTACGTTTAACATTAAGTCCATGATGAACAAAAACAATAAAACTTAAATAACTTTCTATTTCTATTGTTGTTTATCACCTCACGGAGTTAAATCTCCTTTTGGCATTAATAGTGTGTGTCTGTGTGTTTGCATTACTTGAGGCTGAATATATTGCTTGAAAGCTATAATCAAGACACTGATGAAGGAGAATTATAGTTATGAAGAGGTTTAGGGAGACAAATATGCAACAAATACTCCAAGCTTTTAAAGATGACAGGTGTTTCATAAAGGTTTGCTCATAAATGCAACATTAATTGTACGAAGTCTGTGTTGAATTAACTCAGCAAACTAAACCCAGGTCAGGAGCATAGTGCAAATGATACTGGAATAAATAAGTATTATGTGCAGGTGTTATGTACTTGAAGTAGGTGGATATGATATATACAGTATATCATTAATGACAATACAACAGTAGGCCTATGAACAGTATAAAAAGCACCGAAATACAGAATGATGAATAATAAGTAGTAACCAGAAAACAGGTGACAGACTAGAGACAGAGTTACTGGGTTGATGTACAGGAATCAGAAGTCAGCTGTTCATCACAGTGATGGCTTGTGGGAAGAAACTTTTCCTCTGTCTGGCGTACAGTGCTCTGTAGCGCCCACCAGAGGGGAGAAGCTGAACAGGTTGTGTCCGGGGTGAGATGGATCTACAGTGATGTTTTCCGTCAGTTTCCTGACTCTGAAAATGTGTAAGTCCTGATTGGAGGGCAGGTTGGCACCAATGATCTCCTACTCAGTCCTGACTGTCCGTTGTAGTCTGATTCCGTCCTTTTTGGTGGCAGATCCAAAGCAGACAGTGATGGACGTGCAGAGAAAAGACTGAATGATGACTTTGTAAAAAAAAAAAAAAAAAAATTTGTTCTCTGCATATAACCCATCCTTTGTAGGAGCATTGGGCCGCCATCGTACGGCGCACGGGGAGCAGCTCGGGATTCAGGGCCTTGCACAGGTGACGCCTTCGGCATTGGTCGCGCTAGACTCGATCCGGCAACCCACCGGTTTCTAAGCCAAGTCCTAAGACAGAGATAATGTCACCCCAAGACTGCAGCTTAACTTTACAAATACGTTATTGCATAAAAAAACATGTGACGTTTATAAAAGTAGAACTGAAATGATTAGTTGAGTCATCAATAAGTTAAACTCATTTTTCATGCAAAAATGCCTGAACACTTCATGGTTCCAGCTACCCAAATGTGAGGATGTGATGCTATTCATTTAAATTATTTTAATATTTGTAAGTAATTGTTTCAAGAATTTGAATGTTTGGTATATATGTATATATAGCGCCACTAATACATGAGTAGGTCTAACGATAATTTAATGATATACAGTAATATACAGTAGTTTCTGCATGAATACTTTTAATTTTAATATTTTAAGTATATTTTCCTGATTATACTTACATACTTTTATTTAAGTCATATTTTAAATGCATGACTTTTACTTGTAATGGAGTATTTTTAAGCAAAATACATTTACATTGCTAAGTAAATGACTTGACGCAGCAGTGTAAACCTCACACCACCAGGGGGCGGTAAGTAAAACCATGAAGACTCCTCGGAGGTCAAAACGTTGCACTTCCTGCTCGGCGGTAAAGCGTGTTCTGGTTTGCGAGGGACAAACGTTATTGTGACGAAAAGATCTCAAATTTATTCATTCCTAGACATTAAGTAGTAGAACAGAAATGGTGAGTACATCTTACAAATGTTTACTATTAACTCATTAGATGTTTTGCGGGTTTGTTTGTCGTTATCTTCGCGCAAAGATAGTAGCCTTTTCGCTAGTTAGCATTAGCTCCGTTAGCTTCTCATTCATGAATTCAAGTGAATGAATGAATCCCTCACATTTAGGTTACACACTCAGGCAGTGCAATATGCAGTAATACTTTACTCAAAGTATAAGACGGCGGCTTTATTGTAGTCTTTCATTATAAGCAAAATTGTGCAGCCTTTTGTTTGTGTTTGGCCCAATTTCTATGAAGAGAAAGTCACACCAAACTCCATTTTAAAGTCTTCCAACAGCACGATTTCTACTTTGTTAAACGTGCTCCAAACAAACAACTAGCTTTAAATTTCTACCCATAAAGACGTTGTTTGGTTGCCTGGGATATGCAGCCTAATTGTCTTGCTGTTTGGAAACCCGCACTTCCTTTTTGAGGAAAATGTTGCATAAATAAATGTATATTTCAAATGACATATTTTGTTTAGTTTTTCTATAACGTTACGACCCAGGCTACACCAGCAGCTGCTGTTCACTTTACATCAAAACACAAAGGCAAACCATGTAAATGTTAACTTAAAATTAGTTTCCTAACGTGATCCTGTTTACAATTATACATCTGAAAACAGCTGCTCTTATATGTTAATTTTCTACCAAAGAATAACACATCAGAAAAGGTCTCTAGATAACTTAACACGTTTTCATTAGACCTATGTTGGTGAAATTATGGCTGCGCGATATGGACAAAAATGTTATCCTGATGAAAAAGTTCATGTAATTCGATATTGATAAATTATCAAGATAAATGTCAAATAATTTTTTCTTTCAAGTTTAAAAGCAGATTTGTTCTCCTGAGTGAAAATTTAGGAAACCAGATGGTTAGTTGAGGTTTTAAACTTTAGTTTATGGTCAGGATGTGACAAGCACTTGATGCCAAACAGTGGATCACTCAACAAATCTGAGGTAGAACATTCAAAAACATTTTTTTTAACAAATATGCATGAGTAAAATTAGGTCTTTTAAAATAAAAATTAAGTTCTGATTCATTTGTGAATTAAGTCAAACATTTATTGAACATTTGTTATTGAGGAAAATTATATTGCTATAATTATCATTATTGTTTTATTGCCCAGCTCTTGGTGAAATGCTAATTATTTCTCAGATTTTTAAAACTAATTTTGGCATGATTTTTGTTATTCAGCGTTTTGTGCAACAATATGTAATAACCTGGATGCTTTTGGCAAATGCTGTCCCAATATATATATGTATAGTTATCTGAATCATGCAAACTAAAGTGTGTATAACAATAAAAAAAATTTTCTCCATAGAGTTTACCTCTGAACCCAAAGCCATTCCTGAACGGCCTCACAGGAAAGCCAGTGATGGTGAAACTGAAGTGGGGTATGGAGTATAAGGGCTACCTGGTGTCTGTGGATGGGTACATGAATATGCAGGTGAGAACAATTATTATGGAAATTGTGCCATTGTTGATGGTAAATCAAACAAAAGCAGTCCGCATATCTGTTTATTTCATATACATGTTTAATAACATACTTTTATGGTCTGTGTCAGTGTACTGGTGACGTCACTATATGTTCATCTTGCAGTTGCCAGAATCTCTTGTTCTGCCAGTATAAATACTGCGGATAGTACTGGTAGACCAATATGTTTGTTTTGTTTTTTAAATCGCAAATGCTGATATTTAGAGAGCAGGGAAACCCGCAAATTCCATGCACAGTACAAACTAATATACATGTTTAATTTAGCCTGTTTTAGATGAACATTTTATTAATTAATGAAGTAGAAAAATACATTGGGTTATGCTGTAGATTTCAAAACATGACATTTAAAGGAGAATGGGGTAAAGTTTGTCGGAAGTGACGCTATTCAACTACATTATTCTCTACAGTGTAACAATATTTAACGCTTGCCAGCGATGATTTTAGATTAGATCAGTAGTCATTTAGAATGATATATCAGATTCATATTAGGGGTGGGCGATATGGCAAAAATATTATCTCACGATTTATTTCAGACAGGATCACGATCTTATCACGATTAATTTTCATGTTGGTTTTTAAGACTGTTTTGCAAGTTATTGGTTTAAAAGAGAAAAATAACACAGCTTTATTAATCGTATACAATATAGCAACAAAGAACTGAATCATTTTGTTCTTATAACATTTTAAAGACTTTAATATACATTTTTTCAATTTATTTCCCCATGAAAGAAAGTGCTGTTTGCTTCTGCAAGTTTAAAAACACAAAGACGGGGATTGACTTGTTGCAGATATTGATTGGCGTTTACAGTAGCCAATAGCGCTGAATGTTACACCCCCTCCACCCCGTCATGCAGACTCTGTGCAGAGTGGTTCAGCTCTCAATGAGTGAATACTACGGCCGGACCCAGCAGAGGCCAGTTTGACAACAGGGAATACAGCACCGAGGTGGTTTTCTTGCCGGGTTTGCCTCTTGGTTTAATGTTATCAAAAGGTAAATGTATCTGTTAAATCAAGAAACTCTGTAAACCACCTCCGTACTGTATTCCTTGTTGGTCTCTGTGTTCGGTCCCGTTCATGCCCTGTTTACTGGGAGTCTGCTGCGAGTGGTGTTTAGTTGCCCGCTTGCTCTTCTATGGTTCTGTTGCCCAATCCGGTGCCGCTCACTGACGTTATCCTGGCCTAAAAACCTCCAGTAATTGAGTAGAGTTGTAACATTAAACACAAAACGCTCTCCAGGGGCTCTGAGCTCCCAGTCTGAGCCGAGTCAGCTATGACCACTAGGCTAACTGAGCTAATTAGATAGCAGCAGCTAGTTAGCTGCGGTTAGCTGTTACTTTAGCTACAAGTAACACTTTCTGTTCTTCAGCAACGTCCATAAATCTCTCAGAGTTGAGGCAGAGCAGCCGGGGGACTTTAATTTTAACTTCATGATGCCCAACAGTTACAGTGTTGCCTTTGTAGACAGCGGCGGACGCAGGCAGTGAGGCAGCTGACTTGCCATGTTGCCAGAGCAGCTGTCAACTACGTGTATGAGCCACAGAACTAAACTTATAGATTGTGCACTGTAGCGATGTCTCTGAAAAGGCTGGTCGTGGAGACCTTTTAATCGTCCACGATCTAATATCGTAAAATCGCCCACCCCTAATTCATGTGTCAACAAATCTGGCATTTGAGATGATCAGCGTCAGCCTGATTGATTGGCAGACTGATTTAATCAATCTATAGTTTGCAGATAGTTTTTCTCTTTTTAGAATTTATTGGGATTTTAATATCCCAAGCTGTGCCACTTAGGTCACTGTCCACCATCATTGTTTTGGGACAACATTAATGCCAAATGGGATGTCATCATTATGGGTAGTGTCTTGACCTTTTTTATATTCACATCTTTTCCTGACAGCTGGCAAACACAGAAGAGTATGTGGATGGTGCATTGGCAGGTCATCTTGGTGAAGTGCTTATCAGGTATGTTGTAAACCTAAAATGTAATTTCCTCTTTATTCCATAACAAGTTCAGTAGAGGCTTCTTATTGAATTACTTTGTTGTACATTTAGTTGAAAAAGGTTATGATTTTTTTTCAAGGGACTTTGCCAGGAAAGCATCACACAAATAAGTTTAGATATGTAGCAGCAATGAAATCTGGCTCAGGAAAGCAGAATCTGATTAAAATCTGAGCAGTTTTATTTGCTAAACAACAATGCAGAGTTGTTTTTATGGCTTTAAGATTCCAACTGCCTAGTTTAACTTGTATTAATAGTTAGCATGGCACTTTTCAAAGATGACAGTGGCAGGGGAGCACTACATGATCTACCCGTTGTTCTTTTTCCCTGCTGCCAGTTGCAACAGTACTGTGTGCTAACAGGTTTATTTCATACACACAGGTGCAATAATGTTTTGTACATCAGAGGTGTAGAAGAAGAAGAGGAGGACGGAGAAATGAGGGAGTGATGTTGGTGAAGAAGATTCCGCCTGTTCTGTCTGAGTGTGATTTGTACCTCGTAGTTGAGTCGATGTGTTTGTGTTTTCACCATGTGAAACAAATGAACGATTGGGTTTGTGGTTATTTTTCAAGCAGTTTTTCTTTTTTTTTTCCAATTTTTTTCAATTTTTTTTTTTTTACTGTATGTGAGGCCAATTTTATTTTGTGACGTTGTGATACAGACACAATAAATGAATATACCCTTTCTTAAAACCTGATTGTTGTGGTTTATGCATGTGATATCTAACAAAACAAACATATTTCTCTTTAATTATTACTTAACACTGCAACTACAGAGATCTCTGATGTCTGTGGCAGAAGCACCTCCCCTCTGTGTGCACTTTAAACTCTGCTCTCCTTGACAAATATTTGCCTGTTCCCAAACTAGCTTAAAGCCAGTCAGTCTGAAGTAAGCGTCTCTGCCTTGGATGAATCAAAATGTCTAGTAATTACAGCCTATTGGTGAAGAATGCCAAACAGGTGGTTCTGATCTGCAACAATGGAGAGAAGTACTTGACCAAACATGGGATGCAAAATCTTTGTGTTATTGAAAATGGGAGTGTAGTGATCGGGAGGTAAGTTTTCTAAACCACTATTTAAGAGAGAGACCTGGGAGTACTTTATACCATGAGAGAAGCATGATTCAAACAGTGAGGTTACTGGTAGTTACCAGGCCAAATAACTTTGTTGTTGAAGAAATGTTGCGCAGATAACTAGTTCTCACCTGTGTAGCTGCACAAGCAATATCTGCAAAGCTTGATCTGAAGGTTGTGAAGGTTTTTTGTATATATTGTGCATGCTAAAGGATTGTATTTACTGCAGTACAGGAGTCATGTGAAACAATGCACAATGGTGGCCCCTACAGGCTGTAGTGACTCATTACACACCTGACACAAATAACTGGATGGATGAAAACTTGACATTGGTATTGATTTTATTAATGGCACAATTTCCTAAGCAGTTGGGCATTTACATTTAATATTAAATGAATTACCTTAAATACTTGTTTTAAATATTTGCAGCGGTTGAAAAAGTACTTAAATCATTTTATGTAGTTAAAAGTTCTACCACATTGTGAAAATACTCCACTTCAAGTAAAGTCCTGCATTCAAAATCTTTAGTAAAAGTAAGTATTATCAGCAGAAGAATGAAAAGTAAAAGTACTAATTGTGCAGTTAAATGTTTGCTGTCAGTGTTTCACTATTATATCTGATGATTTTGTTGCATTTTACTGATCGAGAGATTTAAGGCAACTTAAATATGAGCCTGTTTTTAGGTTTGTGGTACGGTGGCCATTTTAGAACATCTCAGGCTCAGCTTTCATTAGTCTAAGCTGGACTTCCAAGTGAATGTTGACATGAAAGTAACTAATTTCTTTGCAATAATCTTTGCGACAACAGCGATGGGCTGATTAAGGCTGTGGGACCTGCTGAACTCATCAGAGCACAGTATTCAGAAGAGTCATTTAACAAAGTAATTGATGCTACAGGAATGTGTGTCCTGCCCGGTGAGTATCACCTGTGGTTTATGTTTTTGCACATCTGCTCAACAGCAGCCTACATGGACTGTCAATACAATCACAAAATACCAGTGATTAGCATTTCAAGAAACGTGTTGTTTCAGGGTTGGTTGACGCCCACACCCATCCAGTCTGGGCTGGAGACAGGGTGCATGAATTTGCAATGAAGGTAAATCGTGTTTTCACCATTTTTTAAACCTTAGCTTCACAACTGCAGCTAAGATTTCAATGAAATGCATGGTAATCTTGCAGCTGGCAGGTGCCACCTACATGGACGTCCACCGGGCCGGTGGAGGGATCCACTTCACGGTGGATCACACTCGAGCCGCGAGGTCTTTTGAGCTGCTGGCCTCCCTCTGCAGCCGGTTGGTCCGGATGCAGCGGGCTGGTACTACCCTGGTGGAGTGTAAGAGCGGATATGGCCTGGAACTGCAGACTGAGCTGAAGATGCTGGAGGTGATCGAGCAGGCCAGACAGAGCTTGCCCATCAACATCTCCTCAACCTACTGTGGAGCCCATGCAGTGCCCAAGTAAGGACCATCCTCAAACTTCTCTAATTTCACATCACATCTTGAAAAATAGATCTTTACCATCCTTTTTATTCAGGGGGAAGACAGTTGCAGAAGCCACAGAGGACATCCTGCAGGTTCAGCTGCCACGGCTGAAAGAACAGATGTCTGCTGGGACTCTCAGAGTCGACAACATAGACGTGTTCTGTGAGCAGGGAGTGTTTGACCTCAACTCTACTCGCTCCATCCTGCAGGCTGGCAAAGACATGGGCCTCAACATCAACTTCCACGGAGATGAGCTTCATCCTATGAACTCTGCTCAGGTATCACTTACCCCTGAAGCTGTATTTATTGTGTTTTTGGCCACTTGGGGGACACGAGCTTAAAAATATCTGTCTCTGATGTATTCTGTTTCTAATATTTTGTCCACCCTATTTATATCAGTGAGGGTAGACAAATTTTTTTTTTTTAATTTAGACCAGCTACAGCCTCCAAAATGACCTTATATTAGCATAAACATCTCTTTAAAACAGTTTTGACAAAAACTGGAAACTACATTTTAACCTTAAAACAGTTAAATTGATGAAGCAAAACCAGTTTTTTATTTTTTATTTATTCCACACATTCTTCTTCATTGTCAAAATGTTGTGCCTACATTACCAACAATTAACCTCAGTGAGTATGTGTGTGTCAGCTGGGTGCAGAGCTCGGAGCCTTAGCCATCAGTCACCTGGAGGAGGTCACAGACGAGGGGATCGCTGCCATGGCAGCAGCAAGAACTGCTGCAGTCCTTCTGCCAACCACAGCGTATATTCTACGGTATTGTGTACATTTACTCAAGTACTGACCTACTTAGGTAAACGTCTGAGGTAGATGTACTTTACTTGTGTACTTTTACTGCTACTCCACTACAATTATAAAGCTTAAGTTACTAGTTAGGATACTTTACAAATACATTTTTTGCAAAACCCATAGAGCATATAAAATATGATGCTTTTTTATAAATTAAAACACCAAACAGTTAGTTAGTTATAAAGGTAGAGCTGGAGCTATCAATTAAACAAGTCAATTGACAAAAGGATTTGGCAACTTTGGCTATTAAACATTTGAGTTTATTATTTTGGAAACTTGGTTGTGCCGAAGTGTCCAGTCTGTGCTGGGAATGCAAGTATATCCTGTGTATGAAGAAGAGCACATGTTAGGTAAACCTGCCACATGTTGAATGTTTGATAGTTGATAAAAAACATTTCATTGTTCCAGCTTGCCAAAAGGGTGTATTTGCTGTTTACCCTTTTGATTATTTTAATAATCTTCATTTATTTTTAAACAATTTTGGGCTCTGGGAAATTGTGATTCTCACTATTTTTTTTTTTCAAACTAAACAATCAGTTAATTGAAAAAAATGAATGATTTGTTGCAGTCTGATACAAAATAGTATAAAATTAGTTCCAACTAACTACAATGCTTTTACATTAATTATGTATCATAATAGAAATTTAATGATATATAATATCACAAGTGACATTTTTCTGCAAAAGTACATAATACTTTTTTTTAAAAACTAAGTATATTTTCCTGATTAAAATTATGTACTTTTCTTAAGATTTAAAATGCAGGACTTTTATTTGTAATGGAGTATTTTTACAGTGTGGTATTAGTACTTTTGCTCAAATAAATTTACTTAAGTGAATACTTCCCCCACCATTGTTTAACAATGTTTTTAATGTAGGCCTATTTATAGTGTATTGTATGTACTTGGTACATTTTATTTCTGTGTCTGCATCTTTTGTGTAATTGTGGTGTTTATTCTGATCCTTGTATGTTTTATCTTGTGCCCTGACTGCAAGTCAAGTTTCCCACTGTCTGATAATCTGTGTGTGTGTTCAGGCTGCCCCAGCCTCGGGCCAGAGACATGTTGGAAGCTGGAGTTATTGTTGCCCTCGGCAGTGATTTCAACCCCAATGCCTACTGCTGCTCCATGGTGAGTGCAACAGGACAGGTGTGAGGTGGAAGGGTGAAAAGCAGAGGAGTGGTGCATGATGGTAACAACTCATACTTGTTTCTATCCTCTTTATATTTGTGCTGTCCTCTCTGTCTTCCTCAGCCAATAGTCATGCACCTGGCCTGTGTCAATATGAGGATGTCCATGTCGGAGGCTTTGGCTGCGGCCACCATCAACGCAGCCTACGCCCTTCGGTGCTCCCACACACATGGTTCCCTGGAGGTCAACAAACATGGAGACCTGCTGATCCTCAACACCACACGGTAAATCAGGACAGAAAAAGTAGTCACGATTGACACCCACAGAAAATAATTTATTTTTTGTCCCATGTGCAATGGTGGAAGAAGTATTCAGATCCTTTGCTTAAGTAAAAGTAATAACCACACTGTGAAAATATTCCACTACAAGTCAAACTCCTGCAGCCTGTTGCACGATCTCTTTGTAAATTCAAACTAGTTATAATGTAAATTAGTTTGTTGTGATTTATGCATTACTAAAATAAAAATGATGCATTACTAAAAAGCAGTTGCACCACAGAGATAAGTTACAACAAAACTCTAAGTAACAAGCAAATATGTACTCATGCCCCAGGGTAGGTATAAATCATAATATATCACAGAATTATACTCACTAATAGTAAAACATCTGTTTTTCTGGCCCACATCATCATTTTTCATAAATTGCATGCCGTTTTGCACCACAGTAATCCAGTAGATACCTTATTTATTGATATATTTCAATATTGATCTAGCTCACTCTACAGTGAGCTACGATACCAAGTGGCAAAGGCCTGCCAGAAAACTAATGGGCATGGTAACCATGACAAGAGAACAATGATCGTTGATTGGCCACTTGCCTTAGTTACAACTTTATGTTGACACTAGTTAGGTTCTGCCCCAAGTAACCTTGCTGCAAACAATTTTAGTAGCGGATATAGTTTCAAACTTACTAGTATTTACTAATAAGTCTCTAGTGTTACTTAGGACAGAACTTACACATGGCTGGTGCAAACAGTGCTGCATTCAAAACCTTAAGTAAAAGTATATTGTATGATAGTATTATTGGCTAAGTTTACTAAAAGTATCAAAAGTAAAATTACTTATTCTGCAGGAAAATGGCAACTATATACTGTTGAGTAGTTTAATCTATAGCAATGCATCATATTCTTTAAGTCGTCATCTCTTAAAAAAAACAAACAAAAAAACCCAGCTGTTTTCAGGTTTGCTGCAATGCATGTTGTCGGTTCATGGTAAAAAGAATCAGAAGGTATATCAAATCTGGCTTTACTGCCAGAGATACAAACAAGTCAACCAACAAGGATCCTCTTTCATGAAAGGTTATAGCTAATATGGTGACAGTGTCATTATTATTTGGTATTATAGAAATTTATTTTTTGTTTTCATACCTCTGAGCGAAATATTGTCCCTCATGCCAGAATTCAAGCTAGAATTTTATGCCTCAAATACCTCAGACTAAAGTGAACAGCACTAATCATTAATTAGATCTAATAAATCAAGAGAACAGCAGATCTAGCAGAGCCTTATCTATTAAGAGCCATGTATCTAAGACAGTCTGTGAAACCCCAAAGTTCATTTATTATTACACTGCTGCCGACATCCTGTACAAAACTCTAGCTTTGTATACTAATTGGGCATTTGCAGGATTTTTGTATCCATTACTTTAGCATACAGGTTGAGTAAGAACATATTCTTAGTGATAATAGTAAGAGTGACTAAGATGTTTGATAAGATCACAAAATGCTATATGCAAATTTCACCTTATATAAGTAACGCTAAATCAACTGATTTAACCTTTACTTCTAACTAAAATAAAGTTTAAAAAGAAGTTTAACTATTTATATTAGTGTATTAATTAGAACTTAGTATGCTTTTTGTTGTCATTACAACAGCATCAGCATGTATAGAGGTTTTATTCTTACAAACTAGTATGGCACACGTTAAGTATTTACTGTTTTTGTATGTGTTTAAAACTGATCCTCTGGTTTTTTTGTGTAGATGGGAGCATCTGATCTATCAGCTGGGAGGACATCAGGAGCTAATCCGTTATGTTGTCATCAAAGGCAACGTCGTCTTTGATAATGACAGAACCATGGATTTATAATCAGAAAATAATCTGCTGACTGATTCAGATAAGTAAAGGTACTATTAATAATACTGATCAGATAACTACGACATATATTCAGCTGTGATTTTAAAGGAATACTGTGTCAGGAAAGCAGTAGCTGTGCTGTCTAAATCCTGGAGTCTGCGCTGGTTTCACCAATTCCAGTATTTATGCTAAGCTAAATGGCAGCTGGCTGTTTATATTTAACCCATTGGAAACATGTTAACTGTTGATTAAAACCTGTTTCTGTAATGTAGAGCACACACACGTTCTGTCAGTAAAAAGCATTTTAAGTTATCAGTTATTCTATGACTTCAGCAAGCAGAGGAATTTCATTATTACCTAAGACACAGGTAAAATATTTGCACCTCAAGTGATCAAAGAGTTAACTGATTTACCCTTGTTGACATTTGAAATGACCAGATGCTCACCCTGTTTTTATCTGTATAATCAAAGAGCTGGGGTTTGACAATCAGAGAGAAGGCAGATACCAAAAATGAAGAGTGGAAGAAAACAAAAGTCACGAGTCAGTAATTATCACAACACCTGAATCAAAACACTACCACAAATTATTCTAACTTTTATAAAGAGTGCTTTTATTGAACATGTTAGTACACAATGCTTTTAATAAAAATCTAAATGGATCCATACATTATATTTTTAAGTATTGCTTTCAACAACCAAACAAAACTATTCTCCTCAATTTTTTCTCTCTGCTCTGATTACCAGAGGCCAATCCTCATCACAAATTATAATGTGATTTTAAAAAGCAAAACAAAGGAAAACTAATTCAATTGCTATTCACAACAATAAATGGTAGATAGATGAAAATGTGAGATAAAAGACTGCAGTGTAACACAATAACTGGCTTATTTTTACTATAAACAAAAGGTGAGGGGTAACACATATGGCCGACTGATATTTTATGTAACCAATATTGACAGTATGACCCCGTTAATCCCATCAGGCTTCATACTTCTTCCCTGCTCGGTGGATCTGTTGGTAAAGCGTCATTGAGAAAGCCATACCAAGGAGCTGGGAAAACGACAATAAACCCATATTAAAAACAAATGAACTAGTGCTGTTTAAGACTATGTGTAAGTGCTACATAAAGAGTAGCTTACCTGTATGACCAGCACACACATGGCGATGGTTCCCAGAAGATGTTTGTTGTCATCCAGCCACTCCTCTACCTTATCATAGCAGCCCTGAAAACACCGTAATTAGGAAGGGAGAAAAAAGTACTGAATATCAGAAGGTATTCAACTCTTGCTTTCATTGTTTCACTATAGAGTTTACAAAATACATTTTTCTGCTTATGTTTAGTCTAACCATTTGAAATCCGCATAGACTTAAGGTCTTGTTTAACACCAAATAACAAAACACAGACTCACACTGATTTAAAGGTGATGTTTCATGACTTGTTTGTTTTTTAATCTTGTGGTGTCTTTTTAGTTTCACAGACACTGACTGTCGTAAATGCACACCAGGTGAAAAGATGTTGGTTCTGACACAAACTTCACCAATAAAAAACAAACAATAACTGCACCCTCACCTCTGGTGATATATTCCCACTCTTTAAACCATCAATAGTCTTTGTCTTGCAGTGACAAAGACTTCTGTTGGTCTAAAGGGCAGTTACAAATAATTCAAGCTCCTTGTTTAAAAGGAACCGTTTCACATTTTGGAAATCTGCTTATTGGCTCTCTTGCTGAGAGTTGGATGAGAAAATCAATACCACTCGTGTCCATAGAGTAAGTTTTAATCTACAGCCAGCAGCCTGTTTAGCTCAGCATAAATGCTGGATAGAGCTACCCTGGGAAAAATCCCCCTATAGGCACCCATAAAGGTCACTTAGAGGTGCTAGTAGGCCGACAGTCAGTGAGTCTACCTGTTTCCCCCCACTTCCACGTCTTTGTCTTATGCAAGGCTAAGCTAATCAGATAATCTCCTGCTGACTGTAGCTTCATATACAGCATACAAACAGGATAGTGGTATCAACAGAAAGCAAATAATCATATTTCCCAAAATGCTGAGCTATTCCTTTAGAGTTAATAGAACTAAACAGAGTAGAACTTTAATACCAATTTTAAGACTTTATAACCACACAAACTGACCCGCGTCCAGAACGTATTGGAGGTGTTGCGTCCACAGCCCTGGTAAAACTGCTGGCAGCAGCGGTCAGGAACCACGTTGTCATGCAGGGCAGTGTACCAGTCATTGTGGTTGTTGACTCCACAACATTGCCACTAGTGCACAGGCAGGAAAGAAGGAAAACAGTAATTTTATAAAACTGCATAACAAACACAATTTAACTCTGAGGTTATAAAATGCATTACAGGGTGATAATAAAGTTAAAGTTGGATTATAAAATGAAATGGCAAGAAATAACTTTAAAATATATACAGGACTTTATTGTTTTGCTATCTTAAATTTTACATCCATATTACTCTGTACTTTTTCAAGCCTTTAAAGGGACTTTCCTTTCATGTGTAATATACCTCTCCCTGTATGGTGTTCCATGCATCCCTCAGCCCGGCGTTGTTATCTGTGTTGTATAGCACCAACCCTTCTTTCAGGTCCTGTCTGGCATTTTCACTCACCTGGGCAAACAGGGGTAAAGAGGTGGATTATGGGATATATAGGCACACACTCACAGCAGGAGAGGACCATTAATAAGCGAGTCTTACCTTGTCAGTGTAGACAAAGAACAGGATGAGGAGGATAAGTTCGGCCAAGAGGATGATCAACAGAACAATGAAAAACTGAAGAAAATCGTTGGACAAAGAAGAAAAGTGTCAGATAAAGCTTCAACATGAGCGCGAACATGCATGATACACTAAACTCAAATTTGTGTCGATGCAAAACATTGTAAATATGAGCTCCCTGGTTAAAATTATACTTCATCTGAGCAGTAAATTGCGAAAATTAAACATGAAGTTTGGCAGTGGATCTTGACTTTTGTCTTATTACCAGTACAATAATACCTGTAGCAAAGTTTCACAATATAATGTTGAAATGTTACACTCCTCCTAAGTCACGTTGCTCAAACATTAAAAATTCCAACACAACATGACTAAAGAATACTCAAACTAAAACTGATATAAAATAAAAACACTAGTGATGGATGATGGGTAGTATACACACACTCAGCAGCAGGCACTTGTTCTCTTTGATGGCTCCAAGGCAACCCAGGAAACCAGTCACCATGACGACGCTGCCGAGGGTGATGATGAGGTTGGCGGCGGAGATCGACGGGAAGGAGGGCGACAGGGTGGCAAAGCTGCCCTGAGACACCGACAGCCACACGCCGACGCCCAGCAATCCACACCCACCCAGCTGAAACACAAACAGGAAACTTAGAAACTTCCTGCTGATTAATTGATAACGAAACCCTTTAATGCGTTTGCTGATCTTCCTGCAGATTTACGGTCACAGCTAAAGAACATTTTCTCACTCAGTGTGTGTGGAATAATTACCCAGAAGAGCAGGTTGAAGAGGAAGAGCATGTATTTAACGCAGCAGATGCAACCACGAGCCATGATTGAATCGACAGACACTGCAAGAAAACGATTTAAAGAGAAAACATTCAAGTTTAATGAAAGGTCTCTTACACTGGCCATATGTTTAAAGGGTAAATTCTGTATTTTTAAATCTAAAAATGTTGTCATGATAATAAATTTCACATTGTTTGATAATAATAATTATCACAATAAAAGGTCAAATCATTATTTCTTTCAGGTGTAAAGGCTGATTTTTGCTCCTGAGTAAAAGTTGAAGAAACAAAATGGTTAATACTGGTTTTAAACTTTTCTTTATGGTCAGAATATGACACTCCATAACACTGGATGCCAAACAGTGAATCACTTCACAAATCTGAAGTAGAACATTCAAAACAATTATGATAAAATCTCTTTTCAACAAATATGCACAAGAAAAATTAAGTAAAATCTTTTGCTGAACAAGTGAGTAAGAGTTGGAGAGAGGAGTTTGTTGAGTAACGATAAGTCTTTCTAGTAGTTCCTCTATGTACACAAAAAACTCCTCTCCCACTCATGAACAACATGAGATATACTGTATACGCTTTATATACAGATATGTATACATGCATATACTGTACATAACCACTTCTTGTATTTATGTCAATATTTATTAATTTGCACTATTTTTATTGGTTTACAATTTACAGAAACACTTGACTTTGGATGTTGTTGGTCATTGTTGCTTTTTATATTCATTTATACAAGGATTTGTATGTACATAAAAGTTGTGTGTTTATTTTTACCTTTGGCTTTGGTGACCTTTGTTTTTAGCTATATACCTTTTTCTATCTTCCTATAAATTGTTCTTTTCCTAACACTGTGTGCAACATTAAAACCAAGTCAAATTCCTTTTATGTGCACACATATTTGGCCAATAAAGCTGATTCTGAGTCTATTTTTGTCTTTAGTCAAACATCAGCATTGTGCAGAGATAAAACAATTAATGAAAGCTACATTGAAGGCTACAAATATGAACTGTTATGATATAAAATCATGTCACAATAACTGGCTAGAAGTTAGGTTTTTTTTGTGAAAGTGAAAAGGCATAAATGAATGCTGCTTTTGCAACATCTTTCATTTATTTCAGGTTGTTTGTGTCACCATGACCACAAACAAAACACCAGTTCACTAATCTTTTTGTTTCCTGTTACATCACACTAACAGTAAACATTTTTGTTCTCCCTGGAGAGTCATGCTGAAAACCACATCTCAGCAAGAAGGAGATCAAACTTACCACTTCAACTAGCAGGGGAACGGAGGAGTTCTAGTGGTGTACCTGTGACACACAAGTGAAAAACATTTTAACTGTACTGTATATTGTACACAGACTATCTCTGAAAGTGGTGCTTTAGGCCTACAAACAAAACTCAACTTTTATTCACCATGATCATGCAAAACAGGACTAGGAAGTGATATTACTGACAAATGTGCAGAACATGCTTTAAATGTAAGTAGCCACGCACTGCACAATCTAATTTTAAGTTTCTTGATTCTGACAGTTATGTTGGTAAACGCAGAAGTGAGGTTATTGAAATTAATCTAATGATTGTTTTTTTTGATTTATTGATTAATTGTTTAGTTGAAAAATAGATAACCATGTCAGTCATTATTCTCCAGAGCTTGTTTTATCCAACACATACATGCAAACACATTTATTTTACAATTATTAAAACAGAGTAACTGCATCCTCTAGTCTATTTCTAAGTTTCTTTTTTTAAATATATTTTTTTTATATAATATTATATATTTATATTTTTTTACTTTGGATACTTTATCTAAATTAACTGTTTAGAATTTTTCTACATAAACATGTTATTTGAAAGCATTTGTTCTTTCTTGTTGTCAGTGTATTCGCAGAAGATGGTGTTTTGTAAAATAGCAGTGTTTTATCTTATGGGGGATGGGCCAGATGTTTGGCATGACACAGAAATAAAAAAAACTAACTAACAAAAGAATAAAAACACAGGATTGAAATATGCCATAATTCACAGGGAGGTATTTAAAATAAGAATTTACCTAAACAACAGAAGGCTTTTTTTGTTTATTTAAGTAAAAAAAAATCATTAATGTATAATAATAATAATAATAATAATCCTTATTTGTAGAGCACTTTTCAAAAACAAGTTACAAAGTGCTTTAACAAGTGTAAATACAATAATACCCAAGAGACAATAATACAAAAAACAATACAATATACATACATTCAGAAGTAAAACAATATTTTCAATGATGATAAGTTAAGAAACACAAAATGCTCAACACATTTCTTAAAATACTCTGTGAAATCCAGCTGTTGTATGTGGGATTATAGTCATGTGCATAGCTGCCTTTTTCATGCCCCTAGATCTATGGTGGAAGAAGTATTCCGATTCTTTACTAAAGTAAAAGTACTAATTCCACATTGTGAAAATACTCAACTTCAAATAAAAAGGCCTGCTTTCACAACCTTACTTAAGTATGAAAGTATTATTAGCTAAATGTACTTTGAGTATCAAAAGTAAAAGTAGTCCTTGTGCAGTAAATGGTCCCTGGCAGTGTTTTACTATTAGTGCCCTGTGAGAACCACATCTCTCCAACAGCCCTGTTTTCAGCTTTGTGAAGATGCATTATTCAGCTGATCTCCGGGGAGTTTTACATAGTTTATGTAACTTTAGTACTAGGATAATTTAAATAATAGGAAATATCAAATAGTAACTTCATCCTTCAGTTTACAGAAAAAAAATCACAATCACTAAATTTGGAAATCCATGGTTTACACTGAATGTAGTGAAGTAGAAGTAAAGTTGCATAAAATGGAAATACTCAAGTAAAGTACCTCAAATTTACAGTAAATACTTTATATTATAAAATACTTTATAGTAATGAGTTCCCCCCACTGCATATAGTCTAGGTGTTGCATTATTTAGTAAATTTAAACTATATACTATAGATTATAAATATAGTGCAGATAACTTTATTTTATTATCAGACAGGCTTTCTTTGTCTCGACGTGACGTCACGGGACTGAACTTCAGTTTGCGGTTTTAACAAAAGTTTTGCGTTGGAAACGGACAAAATAAGCAGCGTCGTCGATAAATGCGTTAGTGATACACTTTCAATAACAAAACAAGTTGATGTTTGCGTACAGGCAACTAAATCACTCCACAGCGGCTCAGGTCGTGACTGTTTTCATGTCCATGCCGAGGAAATGAGAGGAGGAAAGGAAAACAGAGGGATAGTTTCCTACCGTCGGCTATGACCTGGAGTCCATCTTCCTAACGTCTCGAGTTTCAGCCGCGGAAACTTTCACATGCCAACTTTCTGCTGCTTTCCCTCAGAGCATCACCGGGTATGAAGACATAAATCCGTCGGGTGTTAACTGTGCAGTGAAGTCGGCTTTGAACTTTCGTCGATGGCTGGAGAAGAAGAGGAGCAGGAGGGGGTTTCTTTAGAAAGGGCGGAGCTCAGCGGAGGACGGAGCCGGAGAGGAGGCGTGACCCTCGGCGCTGGAGAGAGGGGACCACCGGGCAACGACCCGGGCTGTGTGTCAATATGACCCATAAAAATAGGCCACGTTTTTGTCTATTCTGGCTGATTAACAAGAATTTATAATGACACATCCACTTTAATCTACAACTGATTTTTACCTAGTGGCCAACTGTGGTACTGCAGCACAAATAGTCCTTGGTACAGAAGTGTCATCCAACGAAATGGGCCATTTCCAATTTGTACTAACAGCAAACTTATTTTTTTAACCTAATGTTAACAACTATGTTAAAACCTCCAAGAAAACATATTTTCCCACCTCAGTCTCGAAATACTTTTTATTCAGACATGGGAGCCATTCATGTACAAGTACACCCTTTGAGTAGTAATACAAATAAAAATGTAATGTTTTCCTACTAGTGAAATGCCCTTTTTTTGGAAACGATCAATAGAAAGTATGTAATAAAACATACAGAATTCCCATAGACCCCTATTATGAAGGTCAGATCCCCAGACTCTGGGGGCCCAATAGCCTCAGGCTCACATGCATTTTATTTGGTTTTAGTTATTTAATTAATTACAAATTTGTTAGTGAATTTGCGCCATTGAAGTACAATATGAACTAAGGTCAGTGGTGGAGGAAATATTCAGATCCTTAAGTCAATACAACACTGTAGAAATACTCCATTACAAGTAAAAGTCCTGCATTTTAAAATTGAGCTCCACCTCAAGGAGCTAATTTTAAACTATTTGTTGGACTACAACTACTTATTATTTTGATTATGGATTGACTTGCAGTTTTTTTCTCTATTAATCAATTGATTCTTTGATTTGTAAAAAAAATCTAAATAGTGAGAATGGTCACAATTACCCAGATCCCAAAGTGACACCTTCACGATGCTTGTTTTGTCCACCTAACAGTCCAAACCTCAAACTTGTTAAAAATAAATAAAAAATATTCAGCAAATCCTGGCATTTGGGAAGCTGGAACCATGAAATGTTTTTGCATTAAAAATGAGAAACGATTATCAAAATCGTTTCCAATTAATTTTCTGTCAGTCAATTAATTGATGATCATTTCAGCTCTACTTGTATAAACTGTTGGGTGGTTTAATTTATAACAAAGCACACTATTTTATACTTTCTTCCTATGTTTTTTATGTAAGAATGTATTTTAATGTAACTAGTAACTTATGCTGCCATATAATAATAGTGGAGTGAATAGTACAATATTTAGCAGAAGAAAAAAATCCAGCACAAATCCCTCAAATGTATATGGTTATAGCCGATTTTCACCAATATGCTTAACTGGCAATGACGGAGGGCATTGAAATCCGGTTAACAGGTTATATTCATACCTTTTCATACTGTAACATGTCAACATGCCGTACCTGTCACACATGACTTATACTGTATATAAACATCAACACACAAATCCCAAAGTCAAATTGGACTTTAATAAAGGTTCATAATTATAACATTGATATAAATACATGACTCTGAACAAAATGAAAACCAAAACAAATAAATATACAAAACATACAAAAAAACATTAAAAGCATGTTTCTATTTCAGCTGCTGCCCTGGAGCCTCCATGGCATTAAAGCAGGAGTGTGTTTCCTGTGTTTTCTAGGGTTGAGAAGGAAAAGCCATTGTCCAGTTTTTGCTAGCGAGTGGCAACCGCTTCCAGTGAAAACATGGGTCTTTATTGTTGACTCCCCACAATGAAGGGAGGGGGTCAAAGGACACATAAGTAGGAGGGCAGTGACATGGCACTGACTGACTGTTCCTCCGATTTTTTAATTCTTCTTTCTCTCTCTCTCTCTCTCTCTGTTGTGTCTCTTTAACCCAGGACCCATCGATCAGACTGGGAGGAGTTCAGCTGAACAGACTCGCTCCTCTCCCCATCCTGATGCTGAAAAACACAGATATTAGAGATATTATTTAACAAATCTATTACTACACTACAAAACTTGCATGTTTAAAGGTGCCGCTAAAGAAGTGTTGCCAGGTTGGGTGGTTTTCCACCCAATGGGGGTACGTTGGTCTGTGAGTCCACCACTTTGGTCCAGACTGAAATATTGCAACAACTATTGAATGGATTGGCGTGAAATATCATAGACATTTATGGTGCCCAGGGGATAAATCCTAATGACTTTGGTGATCTCCTGACTTTTCGTGTAGCGCCAAAATGCGGTTCACATTTCTGGTGTAAAGTGAAATGTCTCAATTACCGCTGGATGGATTGCCATGAAAGTTTGTTCACACATTCAAGTCCCCTTCAGGTTAATTTGTAAAAACTGTGATGATCCTCTGACTTTAAGCCACACCTCCCAACCAAATGGATGAAATTTGAAAAAATGTGTTTTATGTTTCCAATAAACTTGTTTCATGCATTTTCTACGATTAAGTATTATTTATTTTGATACCACTGCAACAACATGTCTTTTTCTTCCTAGTTTCAGTATCACTACAAAAACCAACAGCTTTAAGCTCTGAGACTTGGTGACTTGTTAAAACATAAGAAAGGAAAGGAGGATGACAACTGAATTGGCTGATAAAATCTGGGTGAATTTGAGTGAAAGTGAAGACGTGAAGTGAAGGACAGCATTATTGGAAAAGACGCATGCAGTCAAAGACATACCTTGTTAGCGATGGCTCGGAGTTTCCCCAGCAGGGAGGGTTTCTTGGTGTAAACCACATCATCGTCAGGTTCCTCCCCTTCAGCCAGGGCACAGCTGTCTGCTGCTGGCAGCTCACACTCCTTGTTGGCAGACATCACCAGACGAGAGTACTTGTACTCCAGCCTGACCACAGACACACAGTCATCGTGAGACAACATATTATTTGGCATACGCATCATCCAGCGTGTAGGTGTTTGAAGGCAACAGTGTTTTAACTGGAAAAGCTGTTAGCTGATGTTTTATGATCATAGTGATTCTACCAGACATAAAGATAAATCTGAGGCGTTACACAAAAATTAAGGGGATAATGAAGAAAAAATGATTGTTTTAAATCTCACTTCTCACTTCTTTCCACTGTTTCATGATTTGTGAAAAACTTGTAATTTTCACTTATTCAGAGCTCTGAAATGCCTTCAAGTGACACAATCTAAGGAGAAAAAACATTTTGAGAAGAAATAACTATAACTATAAATAGACTTTGCTTCTTAAAGGTCACAATCAAAAGCCCAAGATTATATGACTAAAGTAAAAAACAACAAATAAAGTACAAACGGGACAATGTTCCTGATATTGTACTTGTGAATAAAAAGTGTGTGCTTCTTGAAAAAGTCTGTAAGTGACAAACAGCAGCTGACATCTCTTCCTTTAAATAACAATTCAAGGTGATCTTAATGAGTATGTTGGCCTTGGCTGAGATTGGTGGTAGTGTCTGATTGGCGGGTGCCTCTAACCTCTTGTTTTTCTTCCAGAAATAGCAGGTGAGAGAGATGAGCAGCACGGCCACGAAGGCTCCGCCACCGACCCCGACCTTCAGCCACAGAGCGATGGCCTCGCACGGAGAGGAGCTTCTAGGAGGCAACGATACACCTTTGGTGCACAACTTTGGCTCGTTCCACACATACAGAGTTTCCTGGAGAGAGTCGAGTGGGACAGATGGAGAATTTCAAGCAGAGATTTGGTTTCATAAATCAAGCGTGTGACAAATATCACTCTTAATTTAGTTTTAAATATGAAAATACAACTTATTAACACAAGCTGACTAACCACATTTCGGCACAGGGCCTTCATGAATGTGATTTACTAATTTACTATCTTCTATCTAGTTTTGCTCAATGAAACAACAAATTTACTTGTAATAAATAATAATTCTTATGCAGTTTAGTCTCATTTCAATCATGCAGTTTTGATTATTAAATTAAATCTTTAGAGTGCTTTCATGAAGCACACACAGGACTTTTGTTGTGATTTCATTAGAGGGAGTTATAATAATAGTCTAACCTGAGGGTTTGATGGCTGTTTATTGAATCTGAATCTATCTGCACATTGAACCAGAACCAGAAACCATAATCCTTTCTCAAAAACCCTTATCAAATCTGTTCAGGCTATTCCTTAAATAATTTATATACTGTAATTATATATTTTCTATTTAGCCAAAGTGAGTTCCTGGATGGTTTACACATTGTGCTTTAATAATATAAAATGAGCATGGAGATTTGACAAAGACTTGATCAGAAATTCCATAGACTTTTATTTTTGTCAGACAGCATCAGAGATGTGATGTGTGTGTGTTACCTGGATGCCTCTTTTGCACGCTCCCTCTATCTGGTGGTAGTCGTCCTCGGCGCAGCGCGGACAGGCACTGGCGCTCTCCCACAGGAAGTGAAACGTACATCCATCACATGTTCCTGCAGGACACGAGCTGCACAAACACACACAGATAACACATTTTCTTACATAATCTATTTTCTTATGTTTCTGGTATGGCATATAGTATTTTCCTCTTTCATACAATGCATTTTAATTTCAAACATTCTTTGTCACATTATATTGTACTTAGGGTTAAGGTCCAAGCCTGTATAGGTGTGAAACCCATGTATATTTTCATTTATATTATATAATTAGTGTCATGTTCACACTAAACAAAGAAATTCTTACAGTACATGTTTGTAAAAAAATAAAACAACATTTTTGGTAGAAATTAAAACTCAGAGCACATTATCACCTACCTGGGCACAGAGAGTTCTCCTCGTTCAGACTTCTCGGGGTTACAGCGAACAGTGATGACTGAGCTGCGACCCTGATCACATGACGCCGTTGCCTGCGTTGACCTGAAAGAAAACAAGGACACAGGTAAGACAACCAAAACATTACAACACACGCTCTGCCTCTGTCTGTCACACTGTACCTGTAGAAAAAGTTGATGTCTGGTACATCCTTTGAATTTTCAGGAAAAAGATCTGGTTTAGCGTTCACGCCATCCATGACGGTATCTACTGTTGCTCCTGGAAAGAGACATCAAAGATATCAAAGCCAACATTACCAGCTAATGATCAGAGAGCTACATACTGCCATTTAACCCGAGTCACACCGATGAAAGTGTCTGCAAGGCTGATGGACTGTGAGGAAATGGCCATCCTGAAGCCCCGCCCATCTGCTGGGATGATGGTTGATTGACAGATGAAGCTGTCGACTGAGTTGACAAACTGAGCCATGTCGCTCTGGTCGTCCACGCTGGACACGTCGGTGACGTTATCTGTGCAGATAGCAGCTCTCTTCCCCTTTAGCAAGACACGTACAACAGCATAATAATTATCTCTCAGTTGGTATGGTTACGCTTGATGTTTACCTGCAGCTTTTTTAACATAAATTAATTTTCACATTGTGGATAAATCTTCAAAACAAGATGTGTAAATTTAAAACAGCTTGTATTGTCTGGTGGAAATACAATAACAATACACAATGTTTGTAAAGAGCTATTGAAGGAAAGTTAGTTAATGCTGAGAAAAATGTAAATAAATCAACATACAAGAGGCTCAAAACTCATTTCCATTCAAAATATAATATAACCAAGATAAATAATAAATCCAACATTAAAAATCACCCCTCGTTCACCATACGTTTAAGGGTTTAGGGGTTTAAAATTTAGTGTTGCTTTCATACAATACACCTAACAATCAGTACACAAACTAAAATTAAAATCACCAGTTAAAGGAGTTTAAAATTAGCACAAGATCTGAAGGATATTTTTTTTTATAAAGAATGAGAGTGATACCAAAAAGGATACTAACAGATCCATAAAACTGTACTGACACAGTAACTAATACATGACGACTTCAGGTATGTGTGAATTACCTCGTGTCCACACAGGCTAATGTTGAACAGGTGAAGGTACTTTGTGCCTTTAGAGGTGAAACTCGGCCCGATGGTCATCGAGGCCACATCACTCAGGGGGCTGAGGTCAAAGGTCAGCGTACGGTTGTTCTCTGTGTGGGAGAAGAAGCAGTCGCTGTAGCACCGAGAGTGTTCCTGAAAGAAAAGCAAATACATGAACTCTCAACATGTAACATATTAGATGGACTGTGTACAACTATATTATAATTAATGATAAATACAATAATAAATGTTATGTAGTTGTTAAATTATTGATTTGCAATATCACATATTTAGAACAAGAATGTATTAAATAAACACCTCTGGAGCAACTAGAGGTTAAGTGTCTTGCTCAGGGACACATTGGTGGATGTGTTGCAGTGGGGGTTCTCAGTTAACAGCGTTTTTTGTTCCTAGAAACATCTTTCATGTCCTCTGTAATAATTGTCTAAACACTACAGAGGATTAGCACTTCAAACCGGATTTTTATAAACCTTATCTGGCCCCTGATACCACATTTTAATCCCAAAATATTTATACCCTGAGCAAAGGGGCATGGAGAAAAGCTCCAAAGGGGCATGGAGAAAGCTCCAAATGGTTCATACAGAAATTTCAATACAAAAAGAAACAAACAAACAAAGCTAATATATTGACATAAGTAGTCTTTTGTGGCCCCTCGAGGACTCAAGGTTGAGAAACTGTAGCTTAAAGATCACCACTTATTGATAAAAACCCAGAGTAGGACTGGGTATCAAACATCATTCTTTTTTGGTATCAACCAAAACATCAGATTCGTAATTTGTTTACTTACTTACAAATAGTTCCTGATTTAAATTAAAATGTTGCTAATTTTAGACTTTATTTTGGGAGGCATTTTTTTTGTGTGGCTCTATTTAGTAAAAAAAAACATTTATATTATAGCATGGTGGTAGTGTTTTGGTATCGGTACCAAACCTCGTGTATCATATTAGTACTAGTATCAAAAAATCAAATGATACCCTGTCCTAAGCCAGAAGAGGTTACTCTACCTTATTGCTTACACTTCCAGGACCACAGGCTACACACGCGTCCTGGCCGTAGGTGTGGCGCCCTGCCAGGTGTGTGTTGGGCGGGCACTCCTGGCACCGGTTGGTGTCTCTGTCGATGTAAAAACCAGCAGGGCAGGGAACACAGGAGGAGCTGGCCCGCTGGGAGTTCTGGGGTACCAGAGCGCAGGCCCGACATGCTGATGCCACCCCATCCAGGACGTTAGTCACGCTGATGGAGTACAGCTTCACCATGTCACTGACATAACGACGCATCTACAAACACATACAGAGCAAGCAGAGACACATACGTTAAGGTATAAATATGTTCTTGATATTTACTGAAAGTGAATTTATTGTCACATTTTTCACTTCCTCGAACTAGTAGTAATGCTAGTGATGATTTGCCACATTCATTCTTCAAAAGCTCATTTTGCTCATACATTTAATATGTATGCCTTAATTAAATTATACAATGAGACATAAATTGATATACCTCTTTTAATTTGATTCTTTATTTATTCACATTTGTATTAATTACCTTATTTATTGTCATTTATAATTTTAAATGTTTATTTATTTTCCTTTATAATTTTATTTATTAATTAACTTTTATAAGTGTATTCATTTCTGTTTGTTTTATTTAATTTATTTATGCCTACAATTTTTTATGTATTTTTGGTGCATTTGTGCATTTTATTTTAAATTTCTGTACTCATTTTCGATTGTGACAGAAGAAGCTATCTTGTGCGCACAAGATACTATTTTGTACACATGAGAAAGTATGTGATGCTCAGGACATATTAATACTGAGAATGATGTGCACAGGCATTGAATAATGGGGAATAAGGTACTTTGTATGTTACTTACGTCCAGAGCATGGTTAGTCCTCTGGAAAGCCCATGTATACGTGACAGAGGCGTTCCTGGTCATGCTGTGCGAGTACGACTGTTTCCCCTTACTGCCTTCCCAGGACTCCACCACTGTGGTGCTCTTTCTGTTCACATCCTGAAGAGGGCGTCACAGTAAAACAGTTAGATGGGAAAATATGTGTTTGATTACTGACCAGTAATATGCAGAATACTGTAATAAGTGGCACCACAGTGAGACAAGTAACTGTTCTGGCTTGCTGGTATAGTTAGTCACATTTTTACTACCTTCTGTTACATTAACACACACAAACAAGCACACACCATCATGAAGTAGAGCTCACAATCAGCAGAGCAGATGGTCTCAAACACAAAGCTTATCTGGCCAAACTCACTACCGGTCATCCCTGAAAGTGAGGCTGGGACCCTGCCACAAAAACACAAACATGGGCAGAGATTTAGTTTTAACTTGATCCTACAAACATCTCGTTCACAAAAAATATGTTTATTATCTGAATCTTTCAAGACGAGATGATAAGATCGCTTTATTTAATCCTTCTGTGGTGACCAAACTTGGATAGATACACCAAAATCTCACACAGAAAACAACCACATTTCCCTACACAGCTACTTACTTGAAGCCAGGCACATGCAGGCTGAGGATGAGATAGTCATTGTCTGAACTACCTGCTCCACTGCGAATGTGGTCCCCTGCAACCTCCCAGCCTGATGAACAACAGACATGATGCACTCACATTACACCTCATTAATTCTGGATTACAGATCAGTGCATGTTATTTTATTACAATATCCAGAATTGGCTTGGATGGAAGCGGATGGATCGGGCAACAAGTGCTTTTACTGCTTTTACTGTCAGTGGAGATTTCAGCATCATTTATATAGTATTGAGCAAAACAATGTCACCACTAATCTATTGTACATTTATTTGCTGTTCTGGAGCTTTCAGTCATATCACATCTTCATCACCAGATGGAGGTTTGGTGGTGTGGTGGTTTAGAGGTTTGAGAGGTCCTTAAATGTCTCAGACAACAAGAACATTTGAGTATCTACGTTTCCTTGACAAGTGGGTAAAATCCATTTACTGATGAAGGTGTGATATGATTGAAAGCTCCAGAAAATATTCCTATTTCCAAGGGCAATAATTAACTTTGACCACATGGTGAGTACATTTTAGATAATTAGTAATTAGACATTACTTACTCAGTTGGGAGTTGTTAGTTAGTAGGAATTAGTAGGTAATTAATAGGTAGTCAATTACATAGTTAGTTGGAAGATAAGACTCAAGACTGAGAGAATATTTCCGTCGTTACTCAGTAATACAGGTGTTGTTGTGCTCACCATTCATGTCGTCACATTTGGAGTTGCCCACGTTGAAACAGGAAGTCTTCATATTGGAAGGCAACACATTCCACCATTTATACTGGTAACCTAACACTGGCTCTGTACCTGCAGGGCACTCAGTGCACTCTGGTACAGACACACACACACACACACACACCCACAAAAGCTTAATTTAGATACAACAATGACATTTTTCTCTTTGGTAAAACATTATGTTTGTACAAGCACCATCCATTCAGGAGTGCATTAAAAAAGGGTCGCCTCTTTTAAACAAATTTCATTCAGACAGCGCAGATCATGTGCCCAGATGGAAAGGCTTTATTACTACTATTAATTTAATTGATACAGTACATACAGTATTTGCTATATATATATATTTATATATATATAAATAATAAAAAAACTGATATTGAGGCATCCGTCTCTTATATGTGAATGTGTAGAACTGTGTGAGCATGAAGCAATGGAACAGACTGTTTGGTTGACTTTCCCTATATAAATACAGATTAAGGCTTGGTACCAATACATGCCAGGTGTGGACAGGTGCGTGCAGGTTTACCGTAGGTGCCGTCTGAGTGGGTTCCAGGTGGGCAGGGTAAACAGGTGGAGTCAATGCTGTTGTAGTAGCCGGGGTTGCACGGAGGGCATGGCTCTCTCTGCCCAGTTGCAGGCAGCTCCACGGCCCCTGTGACGTTCTCAACACAGATTTTTGGCTCCACCCAACGATATAACACTTGCGTCTGTAACGAAAAAGACATAGAGCTTATGATCAGGGGTGGAGAGTGGTCTGTAAGTGTTTTACTCTAATAGAGGGGGGAAAAAATAAATGTACAGTACCTGGAGTAATAGAGATTGAGACACATAAAAATGGACAATAAAGCTTCAAAGATTCAAAAGCAAACAATACCATCAATAATAGAGGGATGTGTTTCTTTTCTGTTCTTTAACAATCATCACTCTTACTCAGCACACTCAGAGATGTAAATTAAAACAGGCCAAGGTCATGGATTAGTGCCAAGAAAATTTATTTAGGATCAGATGGCGTGCCAACCGCTTACTAAGCTATTCATCATTTTCTTTCTCATCATATTGTGTGACTTGTCTTGTTTCTAACACAATGCCCTGAGAGAGACGACAAAATGTCTGTTTATAATAAATTTAAATGTAATGTAGTAAAAAAGGCAGCTTTGTCGTGCTGTAAGAATAAGAAGTCGGTAAAGGATAAATTAAAACAACATAATTTATTATATATTCTTTTATTAAAACTATTAGACCAAATGAAAGATAAACAGGAATTTTCATGCTGATCATGTATTAAATATAAAACCAATCATGGGTGTTAGTGGTTGTCTTGTATTTATGTAATCAATGTTCCAAATTGCCTAATTTCATTTGGATTATTTTGCATTAATTGGGTATATTAACATAGAAATTCAAACTAAAAACTATTAATTGTCACCTAATATTTCACAACTTACGAAATACAAACTTAAAACGCTCTGTTAAATTGTCTTTGTAGGTTTACCTAAACTTACATTTGTAAGTACGTGTGTCTGTCCTTGCATAGTAAAAAGGTCAGGATGTATGTGAAATGTGAAATGTGTGGATGCTGCTGACCTTTCCTTCGCTGTCGCAGGCTGTGTGGATCTGGAAGTAATCCTTCTCTGAGCATGGCGGCCTCGCCTTACATTCAGCCCATCCCTCATCTGAGAGAGGAGCCGAAAACAGAGGAGAAGGAGACGTGATGATCCGGCTCACAGGGATGCATAGAAAACAAGCGAAACCAGAGTGTGATGCAGGGTAAATCCCATTTACTAGCCTTTTACTCTACAGAAGAAAATGAAGCTTCACAACTCTTTTTGATCTTTTTTCTCAACTTTAACATTTCATACAGCAATACCAGCAGAACAATCAACTTATCAAAGATGTAATGCTCCGTACTTGTGTAGCGCCTTTCTAGTCTTTTCGACCACTCAAAGCGCTTTTACACTACATCATGTAGATGTATGGGTATCATCATGTATGTGTTGGCAGATATGCACATACAAATTTCAGAATGTAAAGGTGTCTTTTAATTCATTCGTTATTAGTTTTTACTTATTTACAATGAGTTCATTTCCAGTTAAGTTTACTGTACTACTTTTCCTATCATGTTATATTTACGTGTTACAGTTGTAAATATAATTTAGTTATTCTTTTTTATTTCTTCCTTTAGGGTTACTTTTATATTCTTTGTTCTATTTTATTGATTAAATATATTCTAATTTAAAATATTTCAATATTTGACTCTACATTTTCAGTGGGTGTAGCATCGGGTGGAACTACATCTGTATTTCAATGTGCAATCCTGTACTGTATAATGACAATAAATCTGAACCTTGACCTTTACTTAATGTAATAATTTCAGAGTAAACACCATTATTCAATTATTAAACAACCTCCCATGATACATATATTTCTCACAAACCTTTAATAAGCAAATTTGATAACTTATATAAAATGTGATAAGTGAGTCTTTTTGTGATATTTCTTACTTTCAAATGTTAGCATGATATTGGCCTTACAAAGACCATATCACACCAGCTTTATTAAGTTGCATTAAACTACTTTAAGGTAGATGAGGATTTAACACAAAAAAGTAGGTCACTAGGTAACTCCATAATTTTCTTTATAATTTCTCACTGGATGTAATTTAGCCAAGAACAGAATCACAGCTCATAAGAGTGCACTTCTTGTGACAACTAGTTTGAGGGTTTAATGACACATACTGTAGTTGCATGCTGTTGTATGTGTACATACGTGAGTAGTGGTGTTCAGGGCAGCGTGTACAGGAGGACGCGTCCTTTATGGAGAAGGTGTTGCTGGGACAGGGCTGACAGGATGAGGAGCCGGGGTCTGAACTGAACCAGCCGGGCCGGCATGGAAAACACTCTGATGTGTAGGCTACACCTGTGTTGACATCAGTTTGCAGCACAACACGCGGCCCTCCAATTATTACATGCATCACAAATGTAAAAACAGTAAGTTCATAAATGCTTTGTTGTGTGCTTGAGTTCTGCTTTACCCTCTATTTGGATGTTCTTGAGCAGCACAGGTTTGACCATCTTTCCTCCTCCCACCAGGATACCAGTTGTTCTCCAATACAGGATGTTCGTACCTGACTTCAGATTCACCTAAAAACAAAAAAGAACAAGGTGAAGAATGCACAAATAAAAAAATAAAAATAAAACAAAGCACAATAATGTACCTGCTGACACAAGCTGAATCAGATACTCACTGTGTGTGTGTCCCATTCTCCATTTTTAGTGACTTTAATCCACTTCTGGTCATCAGTCTGGGCCATTTCCTGACACTGCTCGTTCTGGACCTGAACACATGTTGACATGGAATCTATTATCCACACAAAACTGTTTTCTAAAGAACAGCTGCTGCTCTTTACTCTTACTTAACCTCCATTAAAAATAAAACACAGGCTGTTTCCTTTTGTTTCTTTATACTAACTGACTGTAGCTTCATAGTTAGCTTACAGACATGAAGAGTGGTATCAGCATACTTCCCAAAGTTATTAATTATTTATTTAATTTATTTTTTCTTTTAAGATGGAAGAGCTTCTGAAATAGCATTTAGACAATCAATGCATCCTAAAACCCAAACTAAATTAAATAACTTGGCCTGGGCAGTTTAATAAAGCAGATTTATGCTGATTACATTGACTGTTAAGGAAAATCCAGGATGATTTCTGTGTCGTAAAAGGAAAAAAAAATAAACTAAGAAGGAACTCCAGATGAAGCTAATAGTAATGTAATATTTTGGCAAATTAATATATCAGAATATATTATATTGTAGGAAGCAGTTAGTTGTGCTTACATAAAACTCAAAGAAAATGTTGTTGTCAGGGTACTGGTAGGTGAAGGAGACGGAGCCCTGTTTCTCCAGATGGACGGCGTAAACCAAAGACACTGTGCACTCATCGCGATTCGACTCCAGATACACACCCTGTGGCGACCATGTTGAGCTGCAGCAAAGCACAACAACATACTCAAAAACAAACCAAAACAGCAAAAACTGTATTTTTTGTTGTATACTCAATTTAATACATTCAGTATTTACTTAACTCTATGTGTATGTGTCTAACCTGTGGGATTGGTAGTGTTTGTGAGTGTCTGTGTCACCTGTTACAGGCCTGAATGTCCTCCCCATTTGGGCCGGGGTCCATGAAGCTGGCCACACTGGTGAAACCTGCAGGGATGGCGTCCCATTGGTCAAAACGGAGGCCACTGCCCAGCGAATAGGAGCCGGCCGCACAGGGTGTGCACTGCTGTGTGGTCATCTCTAGAAACATCCCAGCTGGACAGGAGAAAGCTGAGGACAAGGAGGGTCATATTGACATGTCAATACACACACAGCTATGAAAACACAAACACACGCACGCACACACTGGCAGTACTTACAACAGTCTGTTCCTCTGGTCGGAGGTGGAAGATCTGAGCAGGAGCCTGGATTGAGAGGGATGGCAACCCTCCATCGTGACCCTGTGCTGTCACACTCTGTGTACTGGTAGTAGTAGTCTGTCTGCAGAACAGACATACAGATACATACAAAGATCAATACACCATCCACATTTGTGTGTTTTTAGCCACAATCAGTTGGTGGGTCCACCACTGGGGTCCAGACAGAAATATCTCAGCAACTATTTGATGAATTAGCATTAAAGTTTGTACAGATATTCATAGTCCCCACAGGATAAAGTCCAATGATTTTTATAATGCCTGTAATCTTCTTCTAGTACCACCATGAGGTCAACACTGTAGTTTTGAGTGAAATGTCTCATCAACTATTGCATGGACTGCTGTGAAATTTGGCACAAACATTCATGTTTCTTCAGGATGAATTATAATAACTGTTGTAATCCCCTGACCTTTCATCTAGTGCCACGATCAGATTTGTAAATTGACCTGCAAATTGACCTGCAAATCTAATGCAAAAATCCCCTGAGAGTCCAATTTTTCAATGCCCCCTTCCCCCCAACTCCACAACAAAATTCCATAATCA
The DNA here is from genome assembly GCF_021292245.1 of Micropterus dolomieu. Classification (NCBI taxonomy): domain Eukaryota; kingdom Metazoa; phylum Chordata; class Actinopteri; order Centrarchiformes; family Centrarchidae; genus Micropterus; species Micropterus dolomieu. The sequence continues at coordinate 19,761,848 of NC_060165.1, read as the reverse complement.
TTGATCATTATTATGGAATTGGCCTTTCACCTATAAATGCTTAAAAATTGTGAATTTTAACTATTTAAACAAAATTCCTCGGGTGTGAGGAGTGATGACCCTGACCCCTGCGGTGGGTGATGTCACAGAAGGCCGACTCATAAAATGCACTTCACTCATACCGACTCTCACTTCAAATTAAACTGAAAAGTTGGCAGCAGCCCAATGGCATGTTAGCATGCTTATATTAGTAAAGTACAGCCTCACAGAGCTGTTAGCAAAGCTGTAGACTCTTTAGTCTTGTTATCCATAATTATTACTGTTTATCAAACCTTCACCTACTACAAATACAGACATATGTGCAGACAAAACAACACCCTCATAGTGACTCCAACTTTTTTTCAGCACTGGACACGTGACTTTCTGCAAGCATGAAGCTGATTTCATAAGAAAACAAGAGCTTGTTATACAAAAGGGAACATTTGAGGGGTGGGATGGCTTCCAGGCCAAAAGTCGTGGCTGACCCTGATCACTGTGGCAACCAACCGCTGGAACACTAATGGTCCATTAAGAGCATGACAGCAGGTCATCTGTACAGTCGCTTCTTTCCAAGGGCTGCTGCTTGTGACATTATGCTCATCATTTGAAATGACTGAACTTTCATTTAGAAGACCATTTTGTCCAAAACAACTTATTATTAGTGTTTTCAAGAAACCTGCCATGCATGCACAATTAATGTTAAAAGCCTCATGTCCTCATCCAGAGACGACAACTAAGAGTGTGTTCAGTGCTGAGTTTAAAAAACAAACAAAGCAAATGCATGGCAGATTATAGACTTTCTGGTTTACACATATTTTATGCCTCCCCGCCCCAACTGCCTTTGAACATGTTTGCTTGGTTTTTATTTCTGTTTGTCTGTTATATTTTAATATCAAATCATCTAATATCTTTTTTTTTACTTTGGTTTTATTACATTTTCATTCAAAGCAATTCATTTTTGAAAAATCCTCACTTGAATAAAAGTGAAAAGCACACTGTTTCGCTTACAGCTTGTTTATTTCCTATTTTTTTAATACAACATTTTGGTCATAAATACATACATACAACCTTCATCAGTTATATCATTTAGACCAAAACATTGTCTTAAATAAATATCATATAAACCAGCGGTAAATAAGAAAATGTGCAGCAGTTTTTCACTTTTATTCACGTTTTGCAGTCCTCTGACGCACCTGTCACACACTCAGATGCGCAAAGATGTGTTATAATTCTGAGTAAAATGCTCACTAAATACAATTTATTATTTAATAATAAATAGATCAACATTTCGGAAAATGATTTCATTTGCAATCTCGCTGAGAGTTAGATGAGAAGATTGATACCAATCACATATCTGCACTTTAAATATGATGCTACTTCCAGCTGCCGGCTAGCTTAGCCTAGCATAAAGACAGGAAACAGTGAGAAATTATTATTGCTATTTATTATTATATTTTAGACAATAGTGGTATTTAGGACAAGCAGATTAAATATTGATATTCAATGTCTGTTTTCTATTTATGCAATTTAAAAATTATTGCTGAATTAAGGCAGAATGACCCGTAATTAGGGCTTGTTTTTATGCTTTTAATGTAACTTCCTTTGAGTCCACAGCGTCCCTCTGGCTGGTCTCCATCTCCTCCCCCGAACCTGCTGTTCAACTGGGCAGACAAGATAGCAGAGCGCACAGGCAGCTGGCTGCAGCAAAACACTGACATCTAACAAGCAACAATCTAAGTAATACCAGCTAATTTAACAGGAACAACCGCAGAAATGACTTGTGATGTATGTACAGGGAAATTAATCAGACAGAGAGATTTTGCAGATGCAGGGTGTGGTGTCTTGGAATTTGTGTCAAGTCAAGTCAAGTCAGGATTAGATTAAGTGTAAAACGACATTTTACAAAATGCAGAGACACATACAAAATTTGCAGAGTTGGATATAAAAAAGTAAAAAAACACATGAGATACACTCAGATACAGCAAAGTGAATTAAATAAACAATGATAAAACAACAAGATAATCAATGATTTTAAGATTTATAAGAAATCATAAAAGTACCATAGCCCTAACTAAGAGGTTTATCACAGAGTGAAGAAACCATTCCCAACTAAAAGCTTTGTGTATTGTGTCTTTTAAATGGCTAATCACCTCTCTGCAACAACAAAAACTGGCCATTCATGCTGCTTCCGCTCCCACAACACACACAAACATCTAAATTGTTGCTTTACGTGGGAGCGAGAGGCCGACCACATCGTTAGCGTGTAGCACAGCAGCCTGCACTGCAATTCACCTGTTGTCTCTTCCTGTTTAAACGGTCAAACAAAAGAGGGCTCTGCTAATATGTTGACAAAAGGTGAGACTGATAAAAAAGGACACGGGCTGATGTGTTTCACTGCTCTCCCGGGTGACTCACGGTGGTTGTCATGGAGACTGATGAGAAGAAAAGGGCGGGGGGATAAAATTCAGCGCCATGAGAAGCCTGTCAAGAGATCGTAGGACTGGAGATTTCAGGATTTGTGTACACAACAGGAAAGATGGACATTAATCCTTACTGATACTGAACCTGCATTTACACCCTCACTGTACAGGTAGAAAACTTTGACCACATTTATCTAGTGTCTTTTACACTGTGCATGTAACATAATGGCTTATTGTTTATACTGTGTAGAACATAACCATTCTATTGTACATACTAGTAATTGGTCTCTAGTCATTACATTGTCTATATTATTAATTTTGTAGGCTATATATCACAGTTACACCCGTCTTACTATCACTACTGCACTGGTCTTTTGTTCATTATGTACATTTATTTATTTTTATATATCTCTATATGCACTTTTGCTATCTGATTAGATGCTAAACTGTATTTTGTTTGTTTGGTAGTTACTTCCCGAAATTGAATCTTAAACTGAATGTGTACAGGGCCGCGGGGGGACTGGAACCAATCCCAGTCGACATCAGGCAAAAGGCGGGGTACACCCTGTACAGGTCGCCAGTCCATCGCAGGGCCACCCCTATACAAACAACCACTCACACTCACCTAAGGACAATTTAGAGTCACCAATTAACATAGCCTGCAAATTTTTCCCAAATATGGAACATATCGAGACAGGTGGAGACTGTCTCACCTTGTCTGTCTGCTCATGTGTTTATCTGTAATCAATCTATCCAACCTGAGGGCTAAGCCAACCTCCTGTTATAACTTATTATTGAATTATTTATAGGCAACTATAGCCTGTAACTTTCGGCAAGATAGTTTCTTCCTCCTACTTTTTACATAAATTGCAGTAAAATGTGGATGTTAATTTCAAATTTGACAAAACAGTTGAGGTTTGTTTGTGTTTTGCTGTGATAGCTCAGAGGAGAGGAAAGAGACCCGAGAGAGGAGCCATGCTGGCCCAGCTTGGACTTAATTCTGCTCCTAAAGAGCCAGTCTGGACAAAATATTGATCAGACAATGGAATTCAGAGACATCTGAACACATCGTTACAGAGACCTACCCCATTAACATCCCGGATCATGCACTCGGCAGGTGGTCCATGTTCCGAGCTATCATTGCAAGACTCTGGCAAGATTAGAGGAAGTGGACTCTGTGTTTTACATTGATGATGCTTGGTGCTGAAATGCAGTCAAGATGGACTCTGTTTCCCAAATTTTAGACTTTTTATTGTGAAGATGAAACTTTCATATTATCATCTGGTTGCTGCTGTTTACATTCAACCCAGATGCGAATTCAAAAAACGCACTGTGGAATGTTCAGGGTGTATACGTGTCTGTATAAATAACTCTATATATTGTTTTATTTTATTCTATGTGTTATCATCTTTTAATATAGGCCTTTACTTAATAATATGTTGTTTGTGTAGCATGAAGGAACTACAAATTGAGTTTCGTTATGCAGCCTTGTGCTGTATAATGATGTGTAAATGGGATGTGCAGGACCGGAGGGCTCTGCAGCGGGTGATTAAAACTGCACAGAACATCATTGGTACCCCTCTCCCGAGCATTAGTGATATCGGTGAGGTGCCTACGCAGAGCCCAAAGGATACTAAAGGACAGCACCCACCACAGCCACAGCCTGTTCACCCTGCTGCCTTCTGGGAAGAGAAATAGTTTCTGCTGCCACACCACCAGACTGCTGAGCAGCTTTTACCCCCAAGCTGTCAGACTATTAAACTCTAATTCATCCTCAGCACTGCTCCACTGATCATCGAATATTGTTTATTTCGGTTTACCCTTTTAATTATTGCTTCTGGATTAATGTATATTATCTGCTATGTAGCCTAACAGAGGGGAGTTACAAAACACAATTTTATTAAATAACCTGTTATATTGTGACAATAAATGTACCTACCTACCAATAATAACAAATAAACAACATTGTACCTTGTTTTGTTTTAACACAGGTGATAAGATAAGCTATAATTGCTCTGGTAGGATAACAAAAACCCTGACAGCACTGCCCGGTTCCCTCTCCTCCTCCGCGGGTAATCCTGGCCAGGCTGGCCGGCAGGAGGCTGTTCAGAGGAGGGATGGAGGCCAGCACACAGCGTCATCTCGTTTTGTAGCGTGTTTATGGTCAACATGAACCGTATTTTAAGCCGATCAGCCGAGTGCAGAGGACCGTGTGTTGAGCCAATATAATCTAGTAGTAGGCTAATAGTGTTTTTTATTATTATTGTGCATTATTACACGCTTTTTAAATCTAATCTGGTTGTTAAATTCTGCATGCATGGCCATTTTCTTGATTTGATTAACTTACCGCATTAAAATAGGAGATAAATGTAATTTCTAGATGAAAATAATGATTTAAAAAACGAACTATAAAGACAGTGATTTTGGTATCTTCAAAAGCAACATTTAGGCTACAATCCACGTGGTTCAGGATAGTAGGCTAATAAAAATAATAATAGTAGCCTAAAGCGTACTCACCTCATCGCACGGCCGCAGGTCTCTGTCTGCGGACACGGATGATGTGTGAGCGGTGATTATGAGTAAAAGGCAGCGGAGAAACCAGGAGGCCCACACCTGCTCCCGCATCCTCAGCTCGGATCACACACCACTTCCTATAGTCAGAAACATGAAACAGGCCGAGCGGTGAGTGTTTGTGTGGTGGTGTCCCTGTCATTGATGTCTCCTGCCCGCCTGCCTCTCACTCACCCTCTACACACAACCACTGTCAAGACAGGTAGTGTAAAAACAACACTTCCGGTCCCGGATTTCACATTTATATTGCCCTGGCATAGAATACAGACTTTATTCCTATTATTATCTTATATTTTATGATAATTTCCGACTGTGGGCATGTTTTAATCAGCATAACTTTATTCTTTATTTTGTATTCTGCTGGCATTGGCAGGTGTAATTATTATTTAAGTAAAGGTGTTAGGCTGCACTCTTCTCAATCCTCTTAATTTATGATTACACTAAGAATTTTAATGTTTTGTGTTGCTCACAACTAATATATTGAACAGGTTACAGGTAATTTCTGAAAGAATTAGCTGATTAATCAAATAATTGACCGACCAAAACTTCATGGGCAACTATTTTGATAATGAATTTATTGTTTCAAATAAAAAAAGCAAACATTTGCTGATCCCAGCTTAACTTTTTATTTTTTTATTTTGATGCTTGTCTTTGGCTGACTGTTGGGCAGATAATACAAGTAATTTGAATAACACCATGGGCTCTGGGAAATGAATTAAAGATCCATCAATTGATTGATCAAACAAGGGAATAATCCTGATCATAATTAATAATGAAAATAATCGCTAATTGATGTATTGTATTGATGTATTGTACCAGATGTAGCTTAAAGCTCAATTTAATCTGCATCTACATAAATAATCACATTTATAGTACATAAACTAAGAATATATTGTTTGCCCTAGTATTTCTCCCACAACCTGCGTTAAAAGACCCTAAAGTGACTCTAAAAAAGTGGAAAATAAAAGCTATATGTTATTGATAAAAGTGGGTAAACTTCTCCTTTATGTTTCATTATATATCTACACACCGACACCAGGGAATTGTTGAGTAAAATCTTAGCACGTCACATTTTCATCACAATTTCTCTGATTGAAACGTGAAATTAAATTAAAAGAGGCATCATAAAATTACAAGTTTCAGATGATAAAAACTTCTTCAACATACAATATTTTATCTCCAGTTGTATGCTTTTATTTTGAAGGCACTACCGCCTGTCTCAGTCAGCTTAAAAATTTGTAGTTTTACATCTCTCTCAGCTAAACCTTCACTCAGACAGTGACGCCACGAGTGTGATAACCCACGTTATCTTGATTGACGGCTGGAGATCGACGACAGGCCTGCTGGCTGTAGAGCTTATTATAACTCTGCACTGAAGATATGAGCTTGAGAGTAACACTAAAATAGTAAGAGGTCACATGCAAGACAATGCAGTTAGGTTAAAAAAGGATGATTTTTGTGCATCACAGTAGGTATAATTACACCTTCAGATATATTTTTAAACAACGATATAAGCTTCTACATCCCACCCACTGAATATCTGAATGTTGTGAATATTTGAGAGGATAAGAGGATTTCCTGTTTCTGAGCCATCCCAAACCAGTGGACCAGTGGACTACTCCAGCTGCCTGACTGTCAAGAGTCTCATGCTTTGGCCAAAACAAAACATTGTGTTGTTAATCTTTGCAAAGAAAATACAGCGTTTATAAGACACATTTCTGCGGGGAAATTGATTAATTTAATGTTTTAATTATTTTTTTCTTTTTCTGTTGTTGTTTTCTACATGTGTTCTCTTTCCTGTTTCTTTTTGGGTCTTTTTGGCCTTGTGTCAGTAGTATAGTAAAAAACGAACCAAAAAACAGCTGTAAAACATTTTTTAATTAAAATAAAAAGAACTGAGATGAGTGTGAATATATTTAATTGTATGTTCAATTTGTATAAGACATTACACATTGCACGATAAGTTAATATACTGTCTATGGTCAGTAAGTCTGTAATGTAGCCAATATTTTTAAATAATTTATGTTAACTAGACTTTTTTTAAATGGTAGTTTAATAGATTATTTAATTTTATTTTGTGTTTTTATATTTGCTTTTGCTTTTGTCTTATTTTTTTGTTGTTGTGAAGATTAACCTGTAGGCGGCAGAAGCAGACAACAGCTCTACAAACATTTGATCACCACGAAGAAGAAGTATAAAACTCGGAAATGACGTTGAGTTACAGAATCAAAACAGTTAAAATCTGACAGCTCGGCATCGTCCCGCAAAAAGGCTTTTAAATGCAATGGAAAAGGTTACTGTCAGTGTCAGAAATAAACTACACAATTTAACCAACGTTTTTAGATACTTTTCATCAGACTGTCGAGGAATGCTAATCCGAGGAAAATGTTCTTTTGGCTTGTTTATGCTGCAGCTCCTGTCTTTGTAACTACCTGGTTAGCTTCCACGGCTAACGAAAGTTGCTCCATGGCGATCTATGGGCCGAACATTACCATATATAGACCGGCCACAGAGCTCCCTCGCCGGTGAAATGTAAACGCTGTCTCGCTGAGGAGGCTGACTAAAGGGCAAGCAAAAACAAAGCTCAGCCTGAGAGAGAAAAAAAGACTCCAGTGCGCTACCTTCACCATGTCATCTGACCAGATTATTGCCATCGTCATGGATGACAAAATCTACGAGGTGAATAAAAAGAAGCTGATAGAGAAGAGCGACTACTTCCGTGCACTGTACAGCTCTGGGATGAGGGAGTCCACGGAGGACTCTGTGCAGCTGCAGGGGCTCAGTGTCCCCGGCCTGGAGCTGGTCCTGGAGTTCATCAACACCTCCAAGGTCCAGGTTGTCAACGAGACTCTGGAGGACCTGATTGAGACCGCCTCCTTCTTACAGGTTACCTCCATCCTTAAGCTCCTCACTTCTGAGATCCGCCTGGAAAACTGCGTGGAGCTGTACAGCCTCTCTGAAGTTTACGGGACTCATGATCTGCGTCATTCCTGCCTCAAATTCATGAGCTGCTACTATCACCCCATGCTGAGGAGGCCAGAGTTCAGCAGCCTCCCCTCGGCTGACAGAGACCAGGTCAAGGAGATGCGCATGAAAGGCACCGCCACCCTGGTAGCCATCGGAGACTTCACTTGTCTGTCCCTGGACATGCCAGATCAGGATGAACCTTGGTCCATGCTGAGGTACGGAGAGGAGGAGCAGCGCTGGAAACCGCTCGCAAATAACTTGCCTCCAGATATGATCAATGTCAGAGGATATGGCTCGGCTGTCCTCGATAACTACCTGTTCATAGTTGGCGGATACAGGATGACGAGTCAGGAGATCTCTGCGGTGCACTGCTACAACCCCTGTAGGAACGAGTGGAACCAGGTGGCTCCGCTCAACCAGAAGAGGTAAAACCACATCTACACATTTCCTCTTAAATATCAAGAACTGTTGTCATGTTTCACTTACTATGTCCTCTCCATCAGGTCCAACTTCAAGCTGCTGGCGGTACAAGGGAAGCTGTACGCCGTAGGAGGCCAGTGTCTGGGCACCGTGGAGTGTTACAGCCCAGAACAGGACTGGTGGACCTGCGTGTCCTCGATGCCCGACCCGCTGGCTGAGTTCTCTGCCTGTGAATGCCAGGGGAAAATCTACGTCATGGGTGGATACACTGCAAGAGGTTGGTATAACTCAAGGTATTTATTGTCATATGAATTAAAATGCCACCAGTTTATTTCCATATTGTGAACGACTTGTGCACGGGCTGCTCTCCAGTTTACATAGCTTACACAGTATACAGGGAACAAAGAAACATTTTGGAAATAGCTTGACTATCTTAAAGAAGTCTTTTCCATTTATTTCAGTAGAACATAGAGGCTGTGTGATAGTGCCGATCTGTTGATGGGAGGGACACTCTCCCCCTCTTATAATCCTATAACTCTGCATTTTTTAGTGTTAGATCAAAGCTGTGTCAGTTTATACCATAGAAATTACCACCATGACTGCTGTGCATTGAGGAGTTTGCCTCTGTCTCTGTTATTTTAATCTGGACTCTCTGTTGTGTATTATTTGTTATATAATTTCAATTATACTGGCCGTGGCATTGGCGGGTGCACAGGATGTTCCAGTCTTATTCATCTTATCAAACCCCCCAGTGGTACAGTTTATTTGTGATCACAGTAATCCATATTAATAGCAGTAAGTGAAGGGTGGTGGGAGGGTTTTGTGCCCCAGATGCAATTTTAAACCCACAGTATATAATTTCTGCATGATTAATGGAAAAATTTGGGATAATGTAAATACCAACTCAACAAAACATATGTCTAGTTATTTTTAGACATTACCAGATTATCCCTTTAAGTAGGGTTAGAAAATTACTAATGAAGCAACTTATTTATCATTTATACATGTTTTGTCATCATAAGTTTGGTATTTTATATATTTCTTGAAGCATACAACGTGTGTTTCGGATCTTTCAACATCAGTTACCCTCACCCAGTTGACCCCACCAGGGTTGTGGAGTTAAACTCCACAGCTCACTTTGTTTGATCCACAGCCATCTTGGAGGATCTTTCTGCCGCCTCAGTGGCACTTTGGGTTTTTCATACCTCTGGTCATTCCCAGGACACTGAGGTTATTCCGGTATAAATTACGTATATACATCCAGGAAATGTTTTTTGTTTAAAGAACCCGTGATTTCATTGTGCACCCCCACTTCTGAATCCACACTTACACCCTTGGTGCTTCCACATTTTAGTGAGAAAGAAATTAGTTATTTCAGACTTTAAGTTTAACATGTTTTTGTCTCTGACAGACAGGAATACAAATGTCCTATGCTACTGCCCCACGTCTGACACCTGGACAGTATTTCGGTCCTGTTCGGCGCACATCCGCAAGCAGCAGATGCTCTCGGTGGAGGACACCATCTACCTGGTGGGAGGATACACACACGAGCTGGAGGCGGGCCGGCGGCAGCGCCGTCCCAGCCAGACAGAGGATGTGCTGACGGTGCAGTCCTACAACGTCACCACAGGGGAGTGGATCCAGCTGAAGGAGAACACGTCTAAGTCGGGCCTGAACCTGACGTGCACGCTGCACAACGACGGCATCTACATCATGAGCCGGGACGTCAGCCTGCCCACCAGCCTGGAGCATCGCGTCTTTCTCAAGTACAACATCTTCTCTGACGCCTGGGAGGCTTTCAGACGCTTCCCGGCTCTTGGCCAGAACATGCTGCTCTGTTCGCTTTACCTCCCCAATATGCTGTGATTGAGCGGGCTGATGTGAAAGAGTTCAGTGAACACTAACAGATAACACATGCAGCATTAATATAGGCCAATGTGTGGCTTGCTTTTTCTTGCACAGAATGGAGCTTTGTGGCATTAGCGGGAACTATCTGGTTGCCAGGTTGATCGCCTCGTGACCTTTGTGCCTCAACAACAGAAAAAAAAGCACTACATTGTACATACTGCTGTGGATGCAAATACAAAAGCTACAATGATAAGTATGACAGTGATGAAGCACCATGGCCTGTAGATCAACAGCATCATAGCAGCTAGCCCTGGTTTGTGCCTCATGTATTAACATGGACGTTATAATCAAGTCACATTGGTAACAATCTGTTTCTTTGAGAAATAACTTGGGATAACAGATTAAAAAGGTATTTTATTGTGTAGCAGACATAATATTTTCCATCCATATTATTAAAAGACTCTTAGGTTTCTGGAAGTCTTCAGAGCAGCAGTTATCTGACAACCTTCTGGGTTTTTCCCCAAACATTGTTGGGTATTCCCCCCCCCACAGAAATGGATGGTTACTACTGGTTAATACATGAGCGGCACAAACTGGGGCTATATAACAGCATGCTTCTAAATCTGTGGGCCACAATATTCCTGATGTTTACACTCCAAATATGGCATTGGCATACATGTTTATCCATAACTCACTACAAACCTTGAAGTATCTCAGAAACAAAACACATTTCTTGTTTTTATGTACTGTACATAGCAGATAATGAAATCATGAAAGATGGCTTTGGTTTTACACTGCCAGTTTTATGGGAAATAGAGGTTCCTTGAAAGTTATTGTGTGGGATGAGAAGTGGCTCAGAGGGAGCTTAATGTGTTGTTTATGAACACTTGCACGGTCTTATTTTTCAGAGATACACTAAGCAAAGCTTAAAGCGCAATTCCATGAAACGATGCACATGTGCCTTCTGCAACCTCAGTTAATAGGAACTTGATACAAAGAAAAAAAAAAAAAAAAAAAAAGCACAAAATGCAAGACTTTGTTACATTTCCAGCAACTGACCAAAACTGCTGTGTTTCATTTTCTCTCTGCTAGGCAGATTTTGTTTTCCTTAAGATAGTTCCTTTATTAAGTATTGAGGGTGTGCAGACATGAAAAGTGAGCCTCTGGGCAAAATGTATTTATGAAACCCTTGAAGTTTTGGGTAAATGCAGCACTTACAATGTTTGATTTGGTGGATTTCAGATTCTCTCTGCATTACTTACGTAATGATAATAAAGACGAAGTTCAGGGGTCTGTTCAGCTGTTTGTCCTTTTAATTAACCGGCTTATATTGTGTTATTTTGCCATATTCTGCTTGTGTCTCTGAGGTTTGTTTCTCATTTTATTCAGAATTTCCAAATCAACCAAGAGACCGGGCTGTTCACAACATGTATTATTTGTGATGCGACATCTTCCCACAGTATCTTCCTTCTAATTGGCCCATGTGACAGTACATGACCCTGGAGTAAGTCCTGCCTCTGTAGATCACTCTGCTCCTTCCCAGGAAACCTTGGTACAAAGGACCCAACCAATCTCCAGTCCCCTGGGGAGCCATGCTGAATCTCCAAATAAGGATACCCCCTGTAGGAGTTGATATAATGCTCTGGATTGTAACCTCTGCTCTTGATTTTACTGGGTTGTGCAGTTGTCCTACGATCCTGTAGTAGAGGTTGAGGAGGCTAAACTCTGTAGGTTGCGATGGTTTAAAAGTTTCCTCTGTGGGTACGGGCAAGTCCCAATGCATTTACCCATTTGTGGAATAATCAGTCAAAAATGTAGTAAGAGGTTGTCAGACGGGTCAAATACATAAGTGAGTACATAAATAAATAACATTGTTAGTTAAATAATTAAAATTGGAAAGTAAAAAATAATATAAACTAACAAGTAAAACATTAATACATTTCCTGTAACCACCGATCAGTTGCTAAACTCTTCAGTTCTTTATTAGCTCATTATATTTTTTAACTCCCTAATTTTCCTACAGTTGTGTTGCTTTGTATTGAAGGTGTGTGAAGACGAAAACATTAAAATGTTTTTTTATATATCGTTTCGTATCTTTATATACCTTACCTCCTGTGGCGTCTTGCCATGCAGATAGTTGTGGTTTAAAGCCTTTACACAGCCATGATTCACCCACACAGGTGTTAATTTGACTAATTATTCCTCCTGTCACAGCTGTGTAGGTGTGTACAGACTGTGTTTGATTGACATCTCTCACTGACTCTTTACTGTGACTTGTCAAAATATATCTACAATATCTGAAAGGCCTATTCCCTGCATGGCTCCACCCAACTTCATCATGAGCAGAGTTGTAATCAGCCAGAGTAAGATGTGAAACCCGTGTGGGTGTGCAAGGCATTTAATTTGCCAAGGTTTTTAGATATCCATCTCTGACGTCGCTGCCTTGAGAGACCTTCAGAAGAAGAAAGTAGTTCCAATTACAACTGTTCACAGTGAGGTCTATGGTTTATTCAGAGTAACTGGGACATTGTTTCTAAAAACAATTAACATGGCTAATTGTGAGCAGCACAAATGAAACCTAATTTACTTCAGTTTTATTGGTGATATAATAGGTTTTACTGTCACCACTATTATCCACAGTGCAAGCAGATTCAACTAACATTTGTCAATATAATATAATCAGTTATTTTTTTGATTTTGTCCATTGTCGAATGGAATCAATTAGTAAAAACAAAAAATAAAAATAAAGGACTACAAAATGTGTACAAAAAGAAATGGTACAAAATGTCCATCACAATGTCCCAGAGCCCATGAAAACGTATTAAAATTGTGCCTTTTAAGTGACCAACAGTCCAAAACCCTGAGATTTTAGCATTTACAGTAAAAACAGAAAGTCTTCAATCCTCCTACTTATATTGTGGACCTTTCCTTTAGTCTTTTAAATTTAAAATACTGAATAATTTCAGCTGAACAGTTATTTAAATGTTTTGAGGAAAAAGATCCCCTCAGCAACTCATAGACATAATGAGAAGTGACAATGGGCCCAAACTAGACCAGCCACTGGTTTAATTGTATATGTTTGTTTTTTAGTGTAAAATCTTAATCTTAATCTTAATTTAAAAAGTAACAAGTAACTTTACCTGTCCGGGTCGAGTGAAAAGAGAAATATTTCTCTCTGAAATGTGGTGGACTAGAAATATGTATAGAATCATAAAATGGAAACGTGAAGTACATGTACCTCTAAATTGTGCTTCAGTAAATTCTTGGGTAAATTTACTTGACTTACTTTACCTAGTTATCTTCCACAACTGCTGATTAAAATATTGTTGAGTCCAATTAATATCACCCCTCATGTGACCAAAATAATGAAATGCTCCAATATATTTCTCTTTCAGGTATTTTGATAATATTGCCACAAGATTACATCATCTCTACATCTCTCCAGGTGTGGCTGACACACGGCCATGTCTGCTGTGAAATCACGCCTCTGATTCAATGATGACAATCTCTGACTGACTTCAGACCTCCAGCGCTGCATGTGTCCCTCTGTGTCTATAAAATGCCATGTGAATCCAACATGTTTGACATAATTTGAATACTGATGCATCTCTGGACCAAAACAAAAGTCCAACAGAAAAGAAAGTGACCAGCAGGGGGCAGCAAGTGCTTTGTAAACATGAAATATCTCAGCAGCAATACACTGTTATCTACTTCAAATTCACAAGGACTCCCTCCTTTGAATAAACAGCATATATTCTCAAAGAAACTTCCATTTTAGCGCTTTGTTTTGATACTAACATGCATTTTCTGAAAAAAAAAAAAATATATATAAATGCTATGAAAGATAGGAAAATTAACACATCATGAACCTTTCACACCTGTTGGCTGAATCATCACCACTATGTGTCATCTAGAGGTCATGAACGCAGATGGATGTGATATTTTTAGCTTTTGTTGGTGTGGAGAGATGGATGCCTGCTAGAAAATGAGTTCTTTAATTCACGGCGGCTGCCACAGGGGAGGCAGAGGAGATCAATTGTTGACATCAGTGGTCCAGATTGATCCTCTGTGTGGTTAGATCGCAGTGATCCATCTCACACCTCCAACACAATGGAAGCCGCCGAGGCCTAATATTGCTCAAGGGACTAATACTGCAGAATTAGAAATAAAATCCAGAGTGACAGCCTGTGTGTGTCTGTTGCAACGTCAGTTTTAAGACTAGATGGTGTTCAGCAGGGCTATTCAATTACAAATTCAATTTTGCCAGATTTTAAAACCAGGACATGGAGATGGGCCAGACATTTTTTACCAGTTGGGATGGGTATCATTAGGATTTTACTGACACACTTGTATTGGTACTATTGGTCAAGTTCTTTATAGATGCTCTTATCAGTCCTATTTATAAATAAATAACTGCCTTTGAAAAATATATTTAAATATGTTTTATTAACATACCTAAATGTTGTTTCAAGAGCAGCAACAGGATTTACAACAGCAAAGTCACTAATATCTCACTAGGAACAAATCTAAAATGTCATAAATCATAGCCTATTTCTGACATGAAATACTGAGTGGAGTTTAGAAAGAATTAACAACTCAGTCCTTCCTGTCCTCCTTTCTGCTGCTGCTGGTAGAGATGAGGGCTGGTCTGTCTCCAGCAGTTGAGTATATAATGTGCCATATTTCAAGGTACTGGCAAACTAAGCTAAACAGTTAGGCTACTAAAGACAGCTTTCACTTTTGCTTGTTTTTGACAATAAGCTATTAGCGAAATAGCACTGTGCCTGTGTAAAACACAGCTGCAATGGATGAGAGACTGAGCAGATTAAAACATTGTGTTTTGCGTGTTTATGCTTATTAAACAGGTGTGCTGGTAAAGTAGGCTATTGGCTTTTTACTCACCAAGGTTTTATTGCACCACATAGCCTACTTAAGGTCGTTGTTATCGTCAACGTCGGTAATGTTCACTGATCAGCTGGCTGACTGAACTCACTCCGTGTGCGCCTGTGTGTGGAGACAGAGGAGGGGAGACATAGCTCACTCTTTAGCTACTTCCATACACTATACATGTAGTTTACTTTTGTTGTATATCTCAGATTAGCCTATGTATGTTGGCTGGCCACACGGAGGTTGCTTCGGGGCCGGATGTGGCCCGCGGGCCGCTAATCGAATAGGGCTGGTGTACAGAATCTGTCCAAGCTGACTAGTGCATGTGTTTGATATACAGTGTGAAGATTATTTCTTTCGGTTTCCTCGGGTGAGAAAATGTGCTCTGTAGTCAGAGGTGTGAGGGAAAGAGGAGGGTTCAAAGAGAGAGAGAGAGAGAGAGAGAGAGAGAGAGAGAGATCCAAGGACAAACGACACCGAGGGGAGGGGAAACACACTCTCAGTCACACACAGCCTCAGTAAGAGACAGAGCAGATCTTGACATTGTGAGGAAGAGGCATGTTTTCATCCGAGGAGCACCCAGGACAGCACAATAGCTCCTAAAGCTGCTGAGACAGATACTTGCCAAGGACTACAAACACACACAGAGAGAGAGAGAGAGAGAGAGAGAGAGAGAGAGAGAGAGAGCAAAGCAAGCAGAGGGAAGGACAGAAGCATTTCAGAGGACAGAACAGGGTGGAAGAGGCAACATTTGTAGGTTTATTGTGGACCTAAACATCCTTAAAAAGCTGCATTTTGGGGTTTCTCTTCCTCTCTGCACACGGACATCCACTCTGTCTCTTGCTGTCTGCAGACAGCTCCCACTGCTGCTGCTGTGAGGTTATAGTCTCTTGCTTCTGTGCACAGCACCAGAAAAGACTGCTTTGTAGTCCAAGACCATGAGTGAGGCGAAGAAAGGTGAGCTAGCCATCAGGGATAAAGCCATCCTGCACCAGCAGAGGCGCCTGAAGCAGGCCACCCAGTTCACACACAAGGACTCAGCTGACCTCCTGCCCCTGGATGGGCTGAAGAGACTGGGCACATCCAAAGACTTGGTGAGTGGACTTTTAGATAATCTTTATGAGCGCTTGAGACAATTACCTCATGATTTAGGTGATTGGAGAAGCTGTTATGTCTGTTGCCAGGTGCTTAGCAATTGTTAAAGGTTGAGTTTGAGTGGAAGTCTGTGTCAAAATTGTACAGTATCCAGTAGCACAACATTTGAGAGAAATAGTAGGTTGTAAAGTCATATTTAAAAGGGTAACTCACAGATTTATCTTTGCACTCCTCATGATGGACTGTTAAAAAAAGATAAATTAAATCGATGCAGCAGAATCAGAAATATCTTTTTTATTGCACGCATTCTTCTTCCTTGTCAAAACCTGTCGCCTACATTATCCACAATGCAACCTGCCTGCACACTGTTTAGTTGGCGATTAAAGTGTGTTGTGCTAGTAGCGGCTAATGTAGCCTCGAGCTGCTAGCTTCAAGCAGAGATGAGCAGCGGGCAACAGATGTCTGGTACGCTCACTTATAACTCCATAACCCCCGATTTTGTTTCATTTTCAAACTTGTAGTCTTAAGCACCAATCGATGCTGACTCAAGTGACATCACTTGAGGACATTTATCAGACTTCACACAGCTCCCTCTGGAGCCACTAAAAGCTTTAATTTGTTAACACATGTAGTTCTCCCCAAGAACTACAGACCTTGATGTGTCCTCTTTATCACCTCATTGCGACTTTGTGAGCCAAGATCTGAAGTGTAGATATTCGCCCAATTTTTGTTTAGTATCTAAGAATCTGCTGATTATCTTCTTAATTTAAGAGTTAATATTTTAGTCCGAAAACAGTCCAAAACCAAAAATATGATAGAAAACAGAAACTGCAACTTTCTTTTTTTCAATAATTTTTGCTGAAAAATTAATTAAACGATTAATTATTTAACTGCACCTTTTTGTCAGTTGACAATTTAATGTCAATTTCATGCATAAGGACCTATTTGACTACTAATACATGCGAAAAACCTCGATTTCTCTAAAGCACCATTGCACTACTGTATGTACTGTATGTGATAAAGTGCAGCATTGAAAAGGAAATTCATCATAGCAATGGTCATGAAAGATTCAAAGTCTTGCACTCTGCATGCAGAAGAGGAAATGCCAAGTCAAAGCCTGTTGCAGTGTGCACTGTGTGCAGGGCTCCCAAAAGATGTCTTTATGTATTCAGAAACACACACACATTTTAAGGTTGACATAGAATGAAAGACAGTCCTACATATAAAGCGAGACTTCATCACTTCGTCTTCCTCCAGAAGTCTCCTAAATCGACACTATTATACACTCTGGAGGAACTCCCTGTAATAATCTGAAGAATTTATTACTCCTGTGACACATTTCTGGTTTGATGGCAGCTTACCAGAGTCCCCAGCGCTCTCCAAGAACCTCAACACAATCACTTTGGCACTTGGAAGCAGCACTTGCAGTGCTCTGTGCTCTGCAAATATCACTCTGTGATGCGTTCATGTCTGCCAGATTTTAATACCAACATTTGCTGCTAGAAAAACATCCACCCCCTTCTCTTTTTTGACTGATTCACATTTTTTTGTAATCTAATGATTATTTTCTCTCTCTTCTCAACCCTGTTCCTGGGATAAAATTCAATTTAAAACCGCAAGACTTTGCTGATCACCTGATTTTTCATTCAGTTCGACCTCCAGGTTGACATTGAGTCTCAATGGAAGTCTCAACAAATAATGGATGGATTGCCATAATATTTGATTTGGACATTCATCGTCCCTTCAGGATGAATTATAATAATAGCATCAGGTCATAATTTCAACTTGTCCAAAACCAGCAAAGGTATTTGCACTCCCAAAAGCCTCAGCTGTACTTTGTGTTTAGTGCTGATTAGCAAATGTTAGCATGCTAACATGCTAACTAAGATAATGAACATTGTAAACTTTGTGGTAGCATGGCTGTAAGCCCTCAGTCAATTACTACATTGATCATCCCATTGACTATCTCGTAACTCACAGCCCGTCCTCACCCAGAAAACGACAACATTGGTCGATAATTGAAGGGCTTAAAACAATCTCTGGTGGCCTGTGATGAATTGCACCAGGTATACGATATAAATAACCTGAAACATCCTATTTTGGAGGTTGTGGAAAGGGTGGATGATTAGTTTATTAGATGACCTTATAGAGTAGATGGTTAGTTAATTAAGTGACCTTTTAACCAGGAGACCGAAGTTCGGTTCCCATGTGCAAAATAAAGCCAACATCTGTTGGCTTTTGTTATTAGCCCCTTACCCTAACCATCACAGGGGTGTGTGCCTAAACTGTGGTTGTATGCATGTCGACCAGTTAAGCCTACAACCTCATAGTGCTGCAATGGGGTACAGAAAACCCTCATATAGGTCGTTTTGGAGACATCAACTATTGACTTATTTTGTTGTTTCTGTATAAGGATGTGTGGGGAACTCATGATAGGGTTGAAACTGCTTGCTGTTTAATTATCAGTCGATCAAATGAAAATTACCAATGTTTTTGTGAAGTAAGTTATCTTGAAAAAATACCAAACATTCACTGGTTAAAGTTTATCAAATGAGTAGTAGTAGTTCTCTTTTATATCACTGTAAATTGAATATCTTTGCAATCAAAGTTTTGTTTAACAATAATTAGCGTTACTATACTCCGCAGCTGTTGTAGTTTAGCATCCTAAATGATAAAATTCTTAAATGTTGTTCTCACAGGATAATATTTACGCACAACAGAATACTTTATGCATTTCACACAAGTTACTATCTTGGGAATTGTTTCCTGACAATTCATAGATTTTTATCCACTTTACAGAGACACTAACTGGGTTCTTCTTATTCCTGTAATAGCAGCCAGAGTTTCTTAGGCAACAGAGACCACACACTATACATTTGTATTGAGATAAAATGAGAAAATTGGATGAATCAAGATAAGATTCCTCACTCTATTTGATTTAAGAAGCACAATGTACAACTCAGCCACTGGCAGCTAGTGATTCAACATCTCCTGCAGGGGCCTGAAAACCCTCTTATCATAATACCAATTATCTTGTCCTCGAATGAAGACAGAATGAAGCTCAAGTCAGTAGTTATCTAAAACCCAATCTGTGGTGCAGATGTGGCTATGGGGAGCACGATTTGCATGGCATCTGTAACAAGTGATTTTCGATGTCAGAATAGCTTTGGGAATGGGAGGAAAATTGCCAGCAGTCCTCTGCTATGCCTGTATCTCTTCTCTGCAGACAGCCAGCTACATCATTCAGACTCTGAATAGACATCGACAGACTATTTTATAAGAAAGCATGATGTGTTTCTCACAGACAAAATATGGATATGGCTCTCAGATTAAATCTTTTGTCTGTAGGCTGTCTGACTACAAGTTTTTCCATTACAAGACTCCTGAAGAATTACTATTTTCTTTTTGGCTTGTGTTCATTTTAAACAGAATGTCATACCTTAAATGTCAGAACACTGATCTTTGACAATACATGATCATTTCCCTTTTCTGGAAAATCTCTATGATTCATTATTCAATCTAGACTTCATGCTTCAATTCCATAAATATTTTACCTCCATGAATCATTACAGTTACCCAAAAATAATTATTAACATTGAATCATTTGAGAACAATTTTGATGATCAATTTAGTATTTTATCAAGCAGAAAATCCACATATTTGTTTCTGCCTTCTTAAATGTGAAGATTTGCTGCTTTTTGAAAATATCACTTTGGAATGGAGGATGATCAAGTTTGTGAGTTGCATCCCTATCTACGCTCCCGCCATTAATTAAAGGAATAGATCAGCAATTTATGAAATACACTTACTCACTTTCTTGCCAAGAGTTCCACTCTCATTTATGGCTCAAGCTACAGCCAGCAGTCGGTTAGCATAGCTTAGCAGAAAGACTGAAAACAGGGGAAAACAGCTAGCCTGGCCCTGTCCCTCACTAACAAAATCAGCCAACCAACCACCTCTAAAGCTCACTCATTGACATGTCATATCTTGATTGTTTAATATGGACATGAAGAGAAATGTAAAAATGGCAATTTGTGGTTGCATACTGTAATTATATCATAGAAAACACCAGCTGGGAGCAGTAACTTCCCTGATTCTGTCGTCACCAATGGGTTGAAGCTGCACAAAAATGCTGAGTAGATTAACAAACTGTCAATAAATAGTTACACCACATATCTTTTCCACATATGTTTTGTTGGTTCTGTAGCTAGCAATTTCCCCGTGCTTCCAGTCTATGCTAAGCTAAGCTAATCGTCTCCTGGCTCCACCTCCACAGTGATGAGAGTGGTATCAACATCTCCTGCAGGGGCCTGAAAAAGCAGATTTCTCAAAATGTCGAATTATTCCTATCAGCAAACAAATCAGAGGTCTGCGGATACACACTGCTCTTACTTAAAATCAGTAAAAATGGTGAATCAGTTTAGATTCTTAAGCTTTTATGCCACACAGTGACATTTTAGCTGTAACCTCGCCTTTTTTCCTCTTAATGTCTGCTAGCTGGCCTGTCCTGTCCACTGTGTAATTCAGCAGCAGAGCTTGTTATGTAAGAGTGAATTTGTTTTGCTGCTCTTTAGCCTGAGGTCCTCTCACTCTCAGCAGCAGCATCACTCCAGCCATGTTGTGCTGCGGAGGAAGGGGAGCAGTGAGCATGAAAAGGGCAAAACCCACAGCTCAAACGCAAGAGCGATGGAGGGGAAGAGAAAAGACGGCTGGAGATAGGGGCCAAGGAGGATGTTCGGTTTAGTAGGGCCGGTTTATGTAACACAAGGAATTGCTTTGAGTAGATACATAGATGTAAAATATAAGAAGAGTACACAGGCGAGAGAGAGAGAGAGAGTGTATGTGTGTGTTTGGGTTGAAAACATCTGAGCCCGCTAACATGAACACCTGAGCTCAGCATGGACCAAATTATTGTGTAACCAATGTTTAATCTCACCGTTTTCTACTGTACACACTCAAACCATTTTATCTCCAACGCTACTTCAAAATAAGGGAGTGGAAAGATGAATTGAAAGCAGCAAGGTTTGTATATGCAGCAAACTAACACCAATCAGACATTTTAAAGGGCAATACCATAATTTCTGTATTGATGTTTCAATTATTTGTTTTATATTCTTTTCATTTTTAATCCAGACATATAAAGTATGAATTGTTTTCCCAGAATGTAAGTCTTGTCAGGTTACAAATCCTTTTGCAAAGCATTTAGGTCATCAAACTATTTAGTGAAATACAAATTCAATTACTTTTGCAGCCGTCTCTTAAACAAATGTCAAGCTTATTGCTGTCTTTAAAGGGTCAGTTCACCCAAATAACAAAAAACTCCAAATACAACAACAAAACAAACCCCAACATTTCACTTACCTCTAGTGGGATCTGGTCATGCAGATAGTTATTGGCTGGTGGTGGAGTAACTAAGTAGCCTACATTTACATTTGCACTCAAGTACAATTCTGAGGTACTTTTAAGTCAGTATTTATATTTTATGCTAAACACCATACCAAACTCCACTATAGTATAGCAGTGGTCTCCGCAAAAAAGTGAAGTATTTTTCCCAAAATGTTGACCTATTCCATTATAAATATGTCACATTAGCTATTTTTATACTTACGTTTTTAGTGTCACTGTTTTTGAAAAGGCTTTTCTGTCATAATTAAGCTAAAATTCACGTAAAACAAATGGTCTATCCAATTTTGTGACCATATATGGTTTTAAAAATCGGGAAAATGTAAAGGTCAGACACACAAAATGCTTGTGGGAAGCTTCAACATAAAAATTGTGTCCCTAAAAATCTCATATTGGTGTATTTTTGCTGCACACACCTAACCTGCTGCTGCAAAGCCTTCCTCTTCTTCTCCCTGCAGCTTAGCTGTCCGTTTGCTCATGTCCCTCTCTAACAGATAAGCGAGGCTGAAACCTGTGTGTGTGTGCGTGTGAGTGAAAGCCTGTCTAATCGAGAGATTTGAGTCTCCAGGTACTTCTGAGGATGATCAAAAGCTACAGAACTGGGCTTGAATGCAGAATTGAGACATAGATGGACAAAAAGTGAGCAGTGCCTTTGCTGTGTGCAACATATACTACTTATGTCCTGATTCACTAAACATTATGTCCAAAAAAGCAATGTTGCCATTGTGTGCCATTTAAAAGACATTTAAAAAATGTAGATAAACCAGTGTAGAGAGGTGTTGTGCTTTCGTCAGACCAGAATTTGCACAAGCAGATGGTGTACAATACATCTCATGCTGGAACAGATTTTATATTCATATGCATCCTGATTTACTCTCTAGACTCAATTGATTGTGATTTTCCACAGTAGGCAAAGTAGCACTTCAAAGTGAAGAGCAAACACTACAATGTCACTCAATGTGATTGCCGGGCTCACAGGAGTTTGCCCCTTCCTGCGACTGGTCCATCCAAAATAAACAGCGTAAAATCGATTCAAAAGTAGGCTTTATTATTAGCGAAACAATTAGGTGGGCTGGAGAGAGGCTAGTGTGAACCTGTCTCTCTGTGTCATCTGGAGCTGTGGATGGGCGGCAACACTCTCCCTCAGCTGGTCCCTCAGTGCAGTGTAGGAAGACAGGAGGCTAAAAATACCAGACAAAAACAAAAACGACAGAACAACCCCAACAACAGAGGAGGACAAGAAGGCACAACACTGAGACAGAGACAGGAAGCAAGAGAAGAATACTTTGTTCATTTGTTGGGTATGGCCTGGTGTGACAAGTGACACCTCAGCCTCCAAAGTGGCTTCAAATGCAGTCTGGGTGTTTTTAATTATTATAACTGAAAGCAAAAGTTTGACATTCCTGGCAATGCATTAGTGGAAGCAAAAACGGAGAATCAGACAATAATGGTAATTTACAAAAGCTGGAAAGATGGGCAATTAGGTCTGCAGCTAATGACTATTTTTCATGTCTGTTCATTTTTGATGACTGACTAATCATTTAGGCTGGACATACAGCTGGAAACAGCAAATGTTTGGCATTTTTGCTTGATAAATTACCAATTCAGTGATAATCAAAGTAATTGTTAATTCATTTTCAGTTGATCGACTAATCGGCCAGCAGTTTTACATTACATTTATTCATTTGTCCTATACATGTCAGAGGTCGCATGCCTCTGGAGCAACGAGGGGTTAAGTGTCTTGCTCAGGGACACGATAGGGGGATGTCACAGTGGGAATCAAACCCGGGTCTCCCACACCAAAGGCAAGCATCTTATCTATGCACCATCACCACCCACGTTTTAGCTCTAGTCATTAGGAGGATTTAACTTATTTTTCTAAAAATCTAAATTTTCTACATCTAGAAAGTCAAACTAGCTACATTACTGCCTTATATTAAAGGAACAGTTCAAAATTTACATCGTAGATAGGATTGCAACTGATGCGCTTTCCTGCTAAGTTAGTCTCGGCAGTCTAGTTGGATATTTTCTACTTTTAGACAGGCTTGGTGTTAGGCTAAAGGTTATGTTTTACATAACCTATTGGTGCCCACGTCTGACTTTTGGATGAAAATTCATGCAGGATTTTAGGATTAAGTTAAGAGACAGAAGCGATGTGGAAAAGAATGGGAGAGAGAGAAAAAAGACAGATGTAAGATAAGAATGAAGAGGAAGTGCAGGGGCAGACAGGCAGCAGATGCAAAGCTGCCGGAGCCTCCTGGTCTGTGCGACAGGAAGTCAGCCGCTGGAGACCTCCATCAGAATGAGAAAGAGGGCATTAGAAAGCTCACGTGACTGGCTGGATGAGAGATAGGAGCCTGTTGCAAGTCAGATAATTAGTCCATGTGGCAATTAGCCTCTAATGTGACTCACAGAGGGATAAATACAGAGAAAAAAGAAACTGAGAATAAGAGACAGAGAGGAGGAGGAAGAGCAGTGCTGGTGTCAGTTGTCTTTCTTTCTCACTGGCAGAGGTCTGGTTTAGACTGGTTAGTGTTCAGGGGTCACCACAGGACTCACATCAGCAAAATCAGCAACAGACCACGTATGAAAAGACACAAAGGAGTGCACAAGCCAAAATCTTTCCCACTTTTCCAAACCAGACATTGGATGTGTTTATATCAGTGGTGGAAGAAGTACTCAGATGTTTTACTAAGTATACATTGTAACAACACACTGTAAAAATACTCAAGTCTTGCATTCAAAATTTTACTTAAGTAAAAAAACTAAAGCATTAGCAAATAAAAATACTTATTAGGCAGCAGAATGGCTAGTGTCATTGCAATGCTACCGTTACATATGCTTTATTTACTATTATCTGATTATTACTATAGCCGGTTGATTTGGATCTAATTATAATTACCATGCTTATACATATGTTACTACTTGGTAGTGTATCACTTGTTTTGTTCTACCTCATTAGATCCACTGTTTGGCATCAAGTTTTTGCTTGTTCTGACCATAAAGAAAAGTTTAAAACCAAAATTAATCGTCTGGTTTCTTCAACTTTCACTCAGTAGCAAAAATGAGCATTTATTGTTATATTTATCGATATCAAATGATGAAACAAGTAACTGAAGCTGTAAAATAAATGTAGTGGAGTAAAAAGAACATTTCCCTCTGAACTGTAGTGGAGTAGAAGTATAAAGCAGCTTGAAGTACGTCAAAGAATAGTACTTGTGAGTGAATGTACTTGGTTACTTTCCACCACTGGTTTACATGCACACTAGTATCCTGGTTGTGACTTCTGGAGTAATGTAAGTAAGTCTCTTAATACTTTCCGACCCTGTCTATCTTGCGAGCTTGACATGACGCTAAGACCTGCAAAGCATGACTTGTCCTTGAAGAATGTACCAATGAAAGAGAGCAGAACACAACTGTTCTTGGAAAATTTGTAAAACTCATAACTCTGATATAAATGTAGTCAATGCAGAATACTCAAATGTAAAAACAACAAGCAAAACTAAATCTAGACTTGGAACACCCTTCATAAATATTCATCAACACAATTAATCAGATTTTGAAAACCAAATTTATGGATCCCTGTTTCACAAGTTACTTTACAATCCCTGCATTACAGCTGAGAATGAAGAGGACATATCTCAATGCCACTGTAGTAAAAACACAACAATACTATCAATTCCTCCTTAAATGTATTGATAGAAACATTAAGAACTGAACTCATAAAACAGTATCGTAAAACCCAGCATGTGTGGTCTGTTATATAAACAGCCACATCCTGCAATGCTAGGAGAAGATTAGCTCCCTAGCGGCAGTGATAACTCGGCTACCCGATGTAAACCTTAAAAAACAAGTCACAAATGTAGTTTTATATAGCCTTAACCTTCTGAGCCCTGGTGCTTATTCACTTGATATAAGTAAACTATTGCACAATAGCAAAAAGAAATATTACATTTTACATTACAGATTTTGATTAATCCTGAGCTTCATACATAAAAGAAGAAGAAGCAAGAAGAAGCAAGGAGAAGCAAGGAGAAGGACGACAGATGGCCTGAGTAGTAAATCAATGCCATTCATTCTCTGTTAAGCATAATAAATGATGGAGAAACTTTATTTAGTTGCCACTTAGAGTATCTATGACACATCTTATAATCAGGAGTGATTAATTTAAAATCACTCTGCAAGCTGTGAAAAATGAACAAACAGATTACATGTCAGCAATGCCAATTTCACCTCAGCTGCCTCAACAATAAAACAATTCACTGTCAAATGAAGCGTAACAGCAGGTTCCATTGTGTATAATAGATAAACTCTTTATGGGACAATGCTGCCTGCTGTCTTCATTAGATTTCATGGCTGGAAATCCATGAGGAGATGATATGATTGATGCCAATTCACAATTTCTGAGCCTGTTGACAAGCAGTTATGCGAGGAAGAGGTGAGAAATTTGTGTCATGAGGGAAACACTTGTCTCACATGACAGTTTATTAAGAGACTCTTAACACAGTTTCGTTTGCAGCAAGTGAACTTTATAAGTCCGACACCATGGTGCCTCTCAATTGGGAATGTAAAAAAAAAAAAAAAATTTATAGTGCGACATGGAAAAAGTTTAATGGATTTATTTTTCAATTTTCGGGGGCCATCATCACCTAAGTTTGGAACTGCCATCCACATGATGCTTTGGGGGATGTAAACAGAAATTTTAATATTTTGATGGATTCAGTGCTGTGGCCTACAGCTTGGGCCCATTTTAGCCTATATATGTTAATATTTTGGCAAAGTGGCATCATTAAAGGTTTGTTGCAATGCAACCATAGGTGGACAGACAACTATCACTGATTTACTTTGATACTGAGGAAAACCTAAAAATGTGATCATAAGTTCTATGATTTCTAAGCAGATTTATAGACATTTCGTGATGTAAATCAGAGATAATGATATATATAGAGTTTTTGTTGCTGAGGATTTACCTTACACAGTAGGTTTGGCTCAAGTCTCTCCCTTCAACTCTCCCACCTCACAGTTCAAAACCTCTGCACTATATTAAAAAACTGACATAGATCAAGTGCACCCTGTAAAGTGCAAGATTGCCAATTCACACTTGAACTGCAAAACAGTACCGGGGAACATGTGGCAACAATGAACGTCGCCTGCTTGACATTGCTAACACAATTTGCTTGCGAGCTGACCCCATAGCAGTCAGGGCTCAGCAAAATCAGGCGCCAACCATCAGTGAACACAGGGTGAGGCACAATGACAAAAAATGGCTGAAATTACATTGTGTTCGTTGTCTATCAGATTCAATCTTTTCTTCTCTGCAGTCGCATGAGAGTGCAGAGGAGAAAAAACATCTCTCTCAAAAAACCCCTACAATTTAACTTCCCTCTCCTTTCTTCTTCCATGCCACCAGACTTGACAAGCAATTTCATTAAAATAATATTTTCCACGTTTTTGCTGATTTACAAGCTAGCAGATGCGTATATACCTTGATCTGTTTGCATTCCTCTTAACAAGCTTGTTTTCTTAATTTGCAAAAGAGGACAATTACTGTTATTAAATGTGTGATTTAGCCAGTGAGTGCCCAGGTGGGAAAGAGGTCAACTGATCTGCATAATAATGTTTGAAAAAAGGGCAGGCCAGAGAAAGAAGCCGATGTCAAGAGAACAACAATAAAAAAAAAACAATCAGTCTGGAGCTCCTGATTGAATTTGATTAGTTACGATGTCAGGGAGCTCAGTGTGAGAGCTCCTATTTTAGGAGAGCTCCAGCAGAGAGGAGAAGATTTCATTTAGGATTAGGAATACTCTTATTTAAGGCTCAGGGTTTGGGTTGGTTTAATCAAAGGAAGGCAGAAGTAGTGTCTTGATTTCTACTGGCCGCAAGGAAAGACATAAGAAGAGGAAAGAAGAGATGATAAATGATGTGGGGAAAGTTATCTCTATTTACAGGTGAGGGAAGGAAATGTATGGAAAGAAAATAAATAAAAAGGAAGGCAGTGGAAGGTGGAGAAGAGAAATGAGAAAATGGAAAGGGAAGAGAATGGGACATAATGGAAGGAAACAATAGAGGAGGAAAATAAAATAAATGAGGAAACGATACGAGGGGAAGAGAACAGATGAGAAATAAGGAAAAGAAAGCAAAGGAAGGAAAGCAAGCAATTAGAGGGTAACAGAAGTAAAAGAGAAAAGGCAAAGAAAAATAGGAAAAGGAAAGAAAATCAAAGGAAGCAAGGTGAAGATGAAAAATGGGAAGGAGAGGAAAGAAAGGAAAGGTAAGAAAAGGAAAGGAAAAGAATGAAGGGTAGAATAGTGGAGGAGAAACAGGAAAAAGGAAAGGATGTAAAGAGGAGAAGAGAGATGTAAAATGAGGAGAGGCCATCTTCAGCCTGGTTAAAAGCCAGCTAAGCACTGCTCAGAAACAGCTGGAGCTCGGACAGGATCGAATGGGCTCAATCGAACTCAGTGTCACGGGTGATGATTAGTCGTTTGAATTGTTGCTGTTTTGGGCAGGAAGCCTAGTGGATTGACAGAAAGAGGCCTAGGAATAGCAAGAAATCTACTGCAGAAACCAAATGTTTTTTTACATCATTGATTTCTAAGGTAAATCAATGCTCTTTAACCTGACAGGCAGCCAAAAATTACTCCTCGATGATCTGTTGAGGTGCTGGATTGAGCTGCAGATCCACAGATGGGCACTGAAAAATAATGACTGACCGCGTGGAGAGAGGCCACGGACACACAGACATGGCCAGGCATGAGATGACATTATTACAGACATCTCAGGGTTATAAAGCAAGTCTGCTGGGCCCTGATACCCTTTCTTATTTATTTTTGTCTTTGCATATTTTCTCTTTCACCTTGATGCTCGCCAGCCCATGAAATCATCCTCGTCTTCATTCAAATTCTGGTCAGGGATACTTTAAGCGCAGAATGGGGCATTACTGTGCACACATTAATCAGAGCAGAACATCAAATAATGACCAGAAATGTGGGAAAAAAGCCACAGCCACACAGCTGCTGGATGGAGTTCCCTCACAGACAAAAAAGGGTCGGCATTTGTGATCGACCATTGCCTTTGTGACAGCACACCACGCTATCACACAGGATGTGTCATCGAAAAAACAAATTACACATCCAGTCTTTTTCACAGAGCTCTCAGAAATATCTCCCTTTAGCCTCCATGGTGTCATGCTCTAAGAAGAGAGGAATCTCCTACAACATGGCCTATAATGTGTGCATATCCAACATGTCCTTATACCTAAATGGCAAAATAGATTGTTTGCCAATATACTCCCAAAACTACATAAATGACCATTGGAAAGTACCAGCGACAGATGTACCGGACCTTTGTCTATATGCTAACAATAAACAGTCCTGGCTGTTCTCATCTGTAACACCACAATGGTGGAATAAGCTACCACACGCCATCAGAGCAGGGGTGCCCCTCTCAAAAAGCTCTTCAAAACTCATCTCTTCGGAGAACACTTTCTCTTATAACACCTCTAACCTCTAACATGCACTTCCTGTGCTCTTCTGTCTCCTGACAATTCTCTTGCATTTATAGCACTATTTTGTTAACTCTTACTTCTTTCCCTAGGATTTTACCCCATTGATGCTACACTACTACATTAGCTCGTACTAGTATTTACTGATGCTCTTACTAGTATGTATTGTCACTTGTAGATCTCGTGCTGTATTGATGCTCTGTCGATGCTTGTATGTTGTACCTCAAATGTAAGTCGCTTTGAAGAGTCTGCCAAGTGAGTAAATGTAAATGCAATGTAAACATGCGGTTAACGTTGTGAAGTGATGACGGTTAGGTTTAAGCGCCAGAACTACTTGGTTAGGTTTAGGAAAAGATTGGGGTTTGGGTTAAAATAGTTATGTTAGTATAGGTCAAAGGAAGTCACGTGACGTAAATTAACTTATGTAACCTAACTTATGTATGTAACTTAAAATAACAAAAACTACCTGACCTGACTTCCTTTTTTATGGCCACTAGAGGTTCGAAGTCGATAAAGAAGTGTAAATCCACTGAATGGCCATCCTATCAGTTTTCTTTAACCCTGCAATAACTTATCATCGCAAACATGCTTATTTACACATGCAGCAGATACAAAACAACATTAGCTTTCATTTGAAGTTGTGTTTGTCTCCACTTCATGAATGTAAGTCCAATATTCACTGTCTTTTAGCTCTATTTTGGTCTCCACACTGACTCGTGGGAGAAATATCTGGCTCTGTAGTTGCTAAATGCTCCTATGTTCACAAGCTAGTTGCTAGCTTTGTATGACATTTGATGCTGGGCAGGAAGTGTACAGATGCTTTTCGGGATTTCTCTTTTTACTGAAAAGAACTAGAAACTATGTTAATGAGCGATGAGAGTGAAATAAAACAGTTGAAGGTCAGAAAACCAAAACATTGAGCTGAAAGATGCTAAAAAAAGCTCTGTAGAGCTGTGGTGATCTGCGTAGTTGGGTAAAAATTCTCTGTGTTCATCCTGAGCGACTCCTTTTATATACAAGTAGTTATCCATTGTTCCAATATAAAAATACTCATTATAGCCACTTAAAGCATTAGATCTGGGTTTCGAAAGAGCTGTCTTATTCATTGTTCCTTGCGTAGTTGTAACAGTGCCTAACAAAGATTATCCTGAGGAAAGATCATTTGGGTGTTTTAAGTATAACACATAACATCCCAAAAGATTACAAACCAGTCTCTCCTCCCCCTTCAGCTAGCAGACTTTCTCTTACCATCTAAATAAACAGTTCAGGACAGAGCACTACTCTATTCTTGACTATCTGAAGCTTATGCAGATGCTGTTTTGCTTCATTTAACCATATCATGAAGGCAGTAACCCAGATGTAACAAAACCAAACATCGTTCAACCTGCTTTAATGTGCTTGGAGATAGAAAAGAGTATAATATATTTAAATAGTTGATATCTGCCTTTTTTTTGAATTGTGAAGTGTAATTCTTTTCTTATATGTTTATAGGTAAAGTTTTTTCATGATACCTGCCGTAAAGATCCTGGTGATTTTACTGTTCAAAAAACCTTGAAAGGAAGGCAAATGCATTGTGTTTTATTAATGCAGTGACTCTGCTGGTGTTGGGTGACCTGCTCTTTTCAAAGCGTGCTGTCTGAAAGTCTCTACCCAGACTCTGAGCTGGTGAACGAGCAATGAGATTACAGAGGAACAGGCAGCTTAAATATAATTTACTTTTTATACGATCCATAAAGAACAGCCAGTCACTGGCCACGTGTTGTTTTGAAACTGTGGAAATGTGCCATTAATCAAGATCAACACACAAGTATTAAATATATACAGCAAAATTGTAACATAAATGTTGTACCCTCAGAGTGACGTGAACACTTTGTCAAAACATTGCATTTTATAAGTGCTTTGTGAATTTAACTCTACAGGGGGTGCAACTGCTTTTGCCTTTTGGCTCCACGTGACACAAGAAAGATGTGTGGAAGCAAAAAACATGTCCACCAGGCTTGTGGAGCAAAAAGAAAACCATAGCAAAAATCCTTTTATGTCTGCTGACTGTCATGACCTGAAAGCGTTGACATATGCCTTAAATTGGCTTTCATGACATGATAATGTGACCTTCACTTCAGGTAGTTTGGAAAGCATTTTTTCCCCACTGAAGCTAAAGTTAGCAATTTAAATGTCTGTATGTGTGTGTTTGTGTGTGTATGTGGGCGGTGGGTGAGGGGGGTTGCTGAAATGCCACAGCCAATGCTACGCTGGCTTAAATACTTGCTGCAGTGTGCTAACTTTTGGATCAAAAATTGGTTTCTGTGTGACTCCTCTAAAAATAATTTTTGGTAATATTCTGACAATTACAACTTGCAACTTGAGCAAACCTAATGCCAAAACCACAAACAATAGCTAAACATAACATCTCTCAGCTACACAAGTCAATCTCACTCATCCTCCAGCAAACATTGATGGACGCTTGTTTGATTAATTCTACTAAATAACTTAACCTAAACTGATCACCTAAAACTAAACCTAAACTTCAATATGCATAAATAAGCATCTTCATTACTGTTGTGGGAGCAAATTATAATGTTACCTGAATGTGCAGAAAATCTGGAGCCACAAGAGATTTGCTGACATGTTCTTTAACACAACAACCTACATATCTTATTTTTTATTCAGTGTCAGTGAGATTTTTCACTCTGTAAAGACTGAAATTTGGTATTACGTAATAGTATTCAAGAATTGTCTAGTTGAACATATGTATAGGGCTGCAACTAATGATTATTTGCTTTATCAATTAATCTGTTGATAATTTTATCAATTAATCTGTTAATCGTCTGGTCCATAAAACATAAAGAAAGTATCTCAGACTCCAAAGTGACGTCTTCAAATTAATTTTGAATTTGTCCGACCACCAGTCCAAAAGTTTTTTGGTGTAAAATTGTACATCAGAGCTGAACTTATCTTCCATTCCATCTACCTGTTTCTAAGAAAACCTGCCATCTGACATCCATTTCTCTAATGTCTCCCTCTCTAGCAACCTCACAGCATCGTCCAGCGGCGCCTGCTGGAGGGAAACATCACGCGGCTCCGAGGGGAGGCCCGAGATCCGAGCTCCAGGGTTCGCTCCCCGCTGGCCGACACCAAGGATGGACCTGCTGACGCCGAGGAGAGAAGCGAGAGCACAGCCGATGACTCCACAGAGGAGAGGGAGTCTCTGGAGGAAAGCGAGAGAAGCCTACGGTCAGATGAAGAGGACGACAGCAGCGAAGCTGGAGCCAGACCGACAGCTGAGAAGACTGAGGGCACGGAGAGCTCCACCCTCCTCACAGCTCTGGTTGTTCAATGCAAGGTAGCCCACTGCACTGTGTAAATTGTACAATGCCTGTCTTTCCCAGCTTACATTCAATGCTTTGACACTTTCTACTATTGTATAAAAACTGAAAACAAGACAGGATACAAAGACAGCATCATTCTACTCGAATGACTCATCACTTAAAGCCCACTCCTCATTTATTTTCCTTTTTCAACATATCAAAAGCTTGGCAGTACCAAAGTGGCTGTCTGGTTGAATGAGAACAACAGATAACTGAGTCATGGTGACTGAAAGTCCAACCTGGTTAACAGGTGCACGTGGATCCAGAATGGATTAAATGTAGGTTACAGGGGGTAAAAAGTGTACAAGGGCTTGAAATAGACAAACAGTGTGGGCTGCAGGACAAAAACAGGAAAAACAATAAGAATAAATTGGCATTAAAATTTGTACAGTGCTGAAACCTATTAAGTAACAGGTGACCCAGTATTGCCCACTTGTATCCCACATTGGCTCTTGCAGCCCCCTTGAGGATGACTGCTCATTTAGGCTCACTTGACTGAGCATCGATGCAGTGGCAGCCTCACAAACCTTTTTTTATTTTAATTTATGTCTGCAAACCTCAGCTATTATGTTACTGAGGCTTAAATCTGTGGCGAATAGTACTTATCAGCTGGTGGTCACATTGTACAATATTATTTTCTCCAACTCATATGTTAACAAGATATTGATATTGCTGTAGGCTAAATGGATGTCACTGTGGGGATTCACCAGAAAATACAAAATGCATCAAGATGTATGCTGATGTATGTATGCTTTCGGTTGCTCTCTGTAGACTTATCTGCAGTGTGAATTAGGGCGCCCATAAAGATGACAGCACAGCAACATGCACACATCAGTGATTGTGGACATTGTGCACTAGTGAGCAAAGGAATTGGTGCATGAGCAAGCTGACACCACTTGCCCCTCATTTCCTGTCAGCCCTCTACTAGCTATCAATAAAATCTAAAATACTTTGTATTTAGGATAAACATTGAGATAAGGGACATTCAAGCATTTTATTTGAGAACACAAGAAACAGATTTTAAAAAGGTCAAAATGTATGCAGAGATATACGGGCTCCTAGTCCCTAGTTTGGGTCAACCCCACATCTTTCAAACTCCACCTCCCAAGTTTGTAACACACACTCACTTTCTAATAAAAACTTCAAGACACAAACCCGATCTGACATCACCATGAAGACATCATGACCTAGATTATGTCATCAGGGTTGTCATCAGAGCCACAGAATACAACTTGTATACAACTGCTTTACTGAGTAGTAGCCTTTGTGACAAGTAAACCAATCGGTATGTGTAAAATCAGGGAAGTGTCCCTTAAATAAATAAAGCTAAACCCAACCAAACTGTGACTGAAGCTAGTCAACAGTCTATCTATATTTCAGGGTAAAGCCTTGTAGCATTTGAAACGACCCCTGGGTTGTGACTGATGTTGGATAAAAAACATATCTAGCAGAGTTGAAACAGATAAATCAGCACACCAAATAGTTGGAAGTTGAAAGGATTAATTAAGCTAGTGATGCTTTGAGCACAAGGCTCTTCCTCAGACTTCTGAAGGCTATTTGGTGTGCGGATTTATCTGTGTTTCAACTCATTACAGAATAACGACTTTACAAAACAGGTTGAAAGGGCAGGTTCCCTCACACATATGAGTTTTAGTCTTACCACTAATAATAATAATAATAAAAGTATAAAGCGTTTCTACTTTGTTAACTTGTTCTGATACAATAGATAGATTTTAAAACTGTCAATTTTATATAATGCATTAAATACATTTTGAGGTTGGACTGTTGATCAGACAAAATTAGCAATCTGTTGATCTATTAAATTTAATCAAGGACAAATATTAAATACTTAAACGACCAGGAGCTAAAGAGATGATTTTTTGGCATTTTGGATTCTGACTAGAGAGAATTGCCACCATATATCACACCAAGGACGAACACATTTTTTATCATTTGAAAGAAATCAATACAGTGATCCAGCTGCTATTCCCTGTGGTGTATATGGTATGTAGCACAGCTTCTGCATACGTGAGTGTATTTAAAATTAGTAGACCACTTGGGACTTTTCTGGTAGATTCAGCGCTTTCCCCTATTACTCATTGTTTTTTTGCTCAGTTTTATCATCAACTTATTAAATGCAAAGCATTCCTCAGTTACTCATTCTGCAGCTATTTTTATACTTCAGGGAGAGAGAGAGAGAGAGAGAGAGAGAAAGGGATTTCTGCAACGCCGGGATGGAGACAAAAGAGCAGGTTTGTGGGCCTGCTGATAAGTCAGTGTGCCTGTGAGGACAAAGGCGGCTCAGCTCAGTCTGTGCAGAGAGGGGGGAATCAAAACAAGGCTCATGGAAACTGAACATATTTATTTCTAAAGGGGGAAATATCCTCGGGTCAAGTGGATAAGGTACTGGTTTATGATGGAGAAGACCGGGAGAGAAAGATATAAAGACATGTTCACGGGAACCAGGATGTGTGCTGGACAGTAAAAACCCCAGTAGATGTTATATATAACCTGTATTTGGCTATTCTGGTATTGTGGTTTGAATCAGCGGTTACTCTTTTCATCAGAACTGATTTCCAATAGCTTTGCACTTTAATTTATTCAATTTATGAAAGTATGCTCCTTCTAAAATGACTGACTCCATTTTGAGTGTTTAAAATGATTGCAGTTTCAAAAATCCACTCAGGCAGTATTAGCTTGCTTAGTATTCGTAGCTTGTCAAGGTCTAGTATTTTGACAGCTCTGCCTGTAAGGACTTTAACCTTGTTCCATATAATAAATACAATTACAAACTGGAGTGAACTGAACTGTAATTTCTTCTGAAAGAAAAAAAAAACAAGACTATAGAGTAATGTAAAAAACATCTAATTTATACATGGCGTGATACACAGTAAACAGTGTGGGGGTGGTGCCAGCATACTGCTTATCTCACAGGCATGTAGAGCTGCCATATGTTCTGAAAACATTCTTCATTACCATAACTTAAATGTTCCCCCACAAATGTGTTCCTACTTGTTTACAGGTTGCATGACATCAAGTATGAGGAACCTGAATATAAAAAGGCCATGACAGATTACAGTTCCCATTAACCATTACAGTCTGCTACAGTATAGACTTTTCTGCTTCCCATGAAATGTGTTTATTTGACATGAAGTGCCCTGAAGGCAAGTGAGAGACTGTGAGATGCAGAAGAAGAGAAATGTCAGTGGAAATTAGGACGAGCTGTCTGTTTGCATTACTACTGTACAACCCTTTAGCTTTATGGAAAAAGAAAACGTGAAAGATTAAAGAACCAGTCATTTAGGAAATACACTCATTAGCTTTTTTTGGCCGTGACTTAACGCGAGTGTGTTAAATTATGCGGTACAGCCAGGAGGTGGTTAGCTTAGCATAAAGACTGTAACAAAGGGTTAATAAGGTTGAAGGCCGATTTTAGACTTCAGTTTTTGTACAGCTTAAACAGACAATATATAAAGGGCTAATAAGTGAGCTTTAGATGTGTATTTTTGAACTTGAACAGAACCAGGATAGCCCCCTTTCAGTCATTTTCATTCAAGCTAAGCTAAGCTAAGCTAACTGGCTCCTGGCTTTATATTAGACAGACAGACATGAGAGTTAGTATCAATCTTCTCATCTAACTCTTTGGCAATAAAGAGTGAATGATATATTTCCCAAAACTGTCACTTTAAACCTGCAAAAAAAAACTTACTTTGTGGCGGCAGAAACAAGCTGATATGACATACTTGTTAGCACACAGGTGCCTATTTACATATACTATATATATGTTATATGCAACATTATAGCATTCATTTGGAGTCGTGTTTGTGCCCAGCTGATGAATAAAAGTCCAATATTCTCTCTCTTTTAGAGGGAAATATCTGGCTCTTTAACTGCTAAAATGCTCCACATGTTCACCATATAGCTGCTAACTATCTAGTTGCTAATTCTGTCTGCTGTTTGCTTTATTGCTGAAAATGCAATCTGCTTAAAACGACTCAGAGCGGTAAGATGAACTAAAACAGTAATGTTGGCGGCCAGAAAACCAAAACAGTGAGCTGAAAGATGTTACAAAGCTCCGTAGAGCTGAGGGGAAGATGCAGATATTTTCAGTACAAGCAACTTAATTCTCATATTCAAAATATTGCTAATAGCCACTTTAAAGATAATAATAATTATTAAACCTGCAATACAGTGAGTTTTGAGTTTGTATAATTAATCACGTGACTTGTCATAGATGATTTTCAGTATGGAGTTGTTTGGCTGACTAATGAGTTAAATGTTCGTGTGATTCACTTGGTTAATATTTTATGCTCTATATGCTTTTGAGATCATTAAGTGTGAAATATCAAAGGTCACTCAACAAACTAAAGAATCAGCATTGAGTCAGCAATATGAACATAACAGATCAGTTAATAATTCAAAAAACAGACTCATGTGATCTGTAATGGTAAACAGAATGCCCCTGTTGGTTTACTTTATTACTTTATTTTACAGTTTTTGCAGTTTCACAAGCATGTGGCAGCCAAATGGATTTGTTCAAAAGAAAAGAGATCAGTAAATTTTCAAAGGCTCCCCAGAGTTGTGTTCATGTGCTGTTGTGACTGGCTCTTTCCACGTGAGCTGTGGTGCTAGACTGAAGTGGAAAATCACACTGACACCAAAATCCCCCCTCTGTCTTCCCCTTCAGTGCTGCGAGACTGAAGTCAAGGCATCCATCAGCACCGGCAGCCAACATAACCACATCTCCACCTCCTGCTGTCAGAGGCTGGGGTAAGAAACACCCCACTCTAAACTGCAAACACTTACAACACATATATCACCTGCCATGGTTAAAGCTTTCAAAGCAGTTTACAAAGTGCTTTGGCAATCAAATCAAAAGCAAATACCGAACACTGATAGAAGTTACCATAAAAAAATGTGTAAAGAAAGCAGGTTAGGAATAGAAGACAAATAATTCAACATTAAAACAATTGGCTGAAAAAAAAATTGCCTTAAGGAGACATTTAATATTGACAGTCTATACACTTAAGGCAAGTTTTTCCAGATCCTTAAAGGCCTGACATCATTTTGAAGAAAATATATTAAAATGCCAGTGATGAGGATGTGACATTTTGTTTAAATTAAAAGCTGCTAAAATCAGTTTACTGTTTACTTTTGATTGACATTTTAATAAAAAAAGTTTCTATTTCTGCAATATAGCTACTGTATAAAATGACACGTTCCAAAAGGTTTTTGGTATTTGAACTACTGAAGATATTGTTTTGTGTGTGTGTGTGCATTATTAGGCTCGTGCCCAGTCAGGACAGTTCACCATGTGGTGCGAGCAGCTCAGTGACAGGTTTGCAGCTGCAGCTGGGCAGACAGACAGTCCAGTGTTCAGCCTATGTCAAAGGTAAGAATATTAAGTTGTGCTATAACAGTGCTGATTCCAGGTAAATAAAGTAAATCTAATTGAATGATTTGAATCTTTAGTTAATGAGTTTACAGCCATTAGCTAGTGGCTCTGTTAGGCTGTGTTATGTGTTAATATCAGCATGCTTTATGCTCACAATGACAATGTGAACATGCAGTAGTTTAGCAGGTGTTAAAATGTTCACCAACATTAGCTGATAGGCACCAAGCATAAACTACATCTGAGGCTGATGGGACTGATATTTGTATGGCTGTTTTTTTGTTGCAAACCTAAGTATTGAACAAATCCAAATTTTGACAGATTGGAAAGTAAAGGGATTACCAAAGTTATTAAACTGCATCCTGAGTTCAACATTTGAAATGATGAAGAGACTTGCAAATGACAGGCTAAAACAATGTAAACCATACTTTGGTGTTTCATTAATACCTCTTTAATTAAGAGTTAAACTCTTCCTGTTTTCTCTTTACAAAATGAACCAAAACACAGACAAAAGGAAAGATATTGGGTAGATAACAACATGTAGATCATATTCCAACAGTTGTTATGATATTTCACTCAAAACCATAAATGGTGCTGGTGATTTTCCAGTTGTCAAAACACATCGGTCATATGTGTAAAGGCTGCCGCAACTCTAGTGGAAAATTACAAGTTCACCTGCTATGTAAGAGATTCTGTTAAAAGTGATTTTGAATTGGACATGTGCTTGTCTCTGTACTCAGTACATCCTAAAGCACCCAGGCAGAAATAACCATTAAATAAAAGGACATCTAGGTCGACAGAATAAGTAAAATATATAATAAAACATTATTGTCAGGCAAATAAATGTTTTTTTGTGGATATTTTCCTCTTTAGATTGCCAATACAACACAAAAATATTGAATGCACTCTTAAAGCTTTTAGATCTGCTGTGATAAGATTGCCAGGTACCTTCTTTTGAGGGAAAAACTGGGAAGATAATTATCATGAACAGTAATTATCTCAGTGACTGAGCAGACGAATAAGGAAGCAAACTTCATAAACAGAAAATCCAAGTACTGGATACATTGGAGACAATGTTTACTGAGGGACATTTATCTTGTTTGATCAGATTCTTCTGACAAATTTTGTCGATAAGAGGTCATTAATATGCACTGGTTCAAAGATAAACAACATCAGCTGCAGATAATACACAAAAGTACATCTGCATGATCTGTGTCCCTCTGCATCACTATCCATCTCTGGAAGGGAATTCGAGAGACGGTTGTTTCCTTTTAACAACACTTGCATTCAACTGACCAATCAGTCTGTTCTTCAGTTTTTTTTCTGGTTTTGTAAGAAATATCACTTCCTGTGCAGGTGAGCATATTTTCAGAGAAAGCCCTTCATGGATGTTTAGAACAGCAAGCGTAAACACTTTCATGAATAGGCTCTAGGAGATGTGCCGGTTACTATATACCATGGTGAAACATCATCATTTCAGTGACTATCGCTGACCACAACCTGCCGTCAATAGTAGTTTTATTTTGAATAGCTACAAGAAAGCGCCTTTGTACTGGTGAAACAGAGGAAGAGCAGCCACAGCAGGACTACTCAGCTACTCTGGCCAAGACTTGCTTAGCTAGTAGTCCTGCTGAAATGGGCATTGTGTATTAAGTGAAGGAGAAAGGATCCTCAGTCCATCACTGTTATGTTCTTTTCTGTCTCCAGTCTTTCACACATGATTTTAACCATTAGCTTCCAAAATATATGAGAATAAAAACATAAATGGATGCAAATAATCTTAAAAGACATTATGCAACATCAAAAGTAGTACCTTGCTTTTGTTTATTGTGTTTTTAGTGTATTTGATGTTAGTTCTTTGTCCAACAAAGCTACAGTTCATGGTTTGTTCGGTTTGATAAAAATCCAAGGCAACTATGGTATGAAGTCATTTAACTATATTTCAGCTCTAACTGTAGTATTTCAGTTTGATGAATATTGTTATAATACTGTTCACCGTGATATTTTTGGCCACAAAACGTGATATCGGCACATCCATAAGATGAACATAAATTGTTCAAAAATATTTATTTGTTCCATCATTGAAAATGTATATTAAAGAAATAATTATATACATTCTGGTAAAATATGCTTATTTGCTTTCTTGGTGAGTGTTGGATGAGAAGATCAATATCACTCTCACATATGAAACATGAATCCACAGCCTGGAGAACGTTAGCGTAGCAGAAAAACTGGGAGCAGGGGGAAACAAATTTAAAATACAAAATCAGCCTACCAGCACCTCTAAAGCTCACTTATTAACACATACACTGTTTTTTTACGGATTAAACAAACCAGATATAAAGTGTTAATTAGTGAGATTTAGAGGTGCTGACAGGTAGATTATATCATGTTTGTGCAGAGCCAGGCTAGCCGTTTCCCCGTTTCTAGTCTTGATGCTAAACTAAACTAAACGACTGTTGGCTATAGCTTCATATTTACTGTACAGACGTGAGAGTGGTATCTAACTCTCGGCCAGAAAGTGAATTAATGTATTTCAAAAAAACACCAAACTATTTCTTCAAAGTCAAATCTTGTCTCAATAAGATCCGAGCCGCAAACCATAAAATAAAATAAATATTATTGTGTCCTCATTTGGTCAAAAAAGCCCTCACTTTGAAGATTTATCCTGATATTCTCCTTGTTTCAAAGAACATTTGGTCCTCATAAAGATAAAAGAACAAGACTACACACAATTATTTATGTTCTGCAGTCCCTAGGCTTAGCGCCGGACTCTTTCACGGATATTAAATTCTCACCCGTCTCCAAAACACTCACTTTGCCGCTACAAAACTCATACGCACCTTCACAAGTACATACGCTTTATCAGCACTCATTAACACAAAAATGAATAATTTAGTTGTGTTGATGATTTAATCTGGATTAAGGCTAATGTGTGGGTGTTGCTGAAGGGGAACTGGAGCAGTTATAAAATTCAGCTTCTTTCTTTTCTACCCCTCTCCCCTTATCTTTCTTCTTTCACTTTCAGAGGATGAGGCGTTTGAGCTGTGCCTGGGTCTTCAGACTCTGTTGGAACTTAAAGTAAGGCCCTTATTTGCTTTGCTAATATTTGCTGTGCCTTATCATGTGTCTTTTTCTGTGTGTGTTTCTTAAAGAACCAACTGCCTGAAATAGTCACAAGGCTTTAAACAGGCAAAAGGGGAGAAGAAGAAGATGACGAAGAAGAACAATTTACATTTAAGGGGGATAGATGGAGGCACAAGCCCACATTCTTAAACAGTTATGTCCTGGATGTGGCGTTATCTGGGAGAAAGGCTGGGTGGTGTTAGTTTAGTGGCACAGCTATCTGTTAGATGCCCACTGTGCAGGTAAAACCCACATAAGAATGAACTGAGGACATGTTGTGTGCAGGGATTTTGAATTTGAAAATGCAATTTAAACCCCATAAAAAGACTCTTTGGCAATCTCTTTTTTAATTTCTCTCTTATGTAAGTATTACATGTGCAGCATCTGGTTAATATCTCTAAATCGAATTAGAGTGGGACTTGAGGGCATAAAAGGAACGCAAGCTTTAATTTTGTAAATTAGCCTTTAAGGACTTTGTAATGCAAGATGAACATTTCCCTCCAAGCTCAATCCTGTACTTCTCTGCCAACCTTTAACAATATAGGAATTAATTAAAATCAATGGCGTAAACTATTAAAGGTTTTATTGTTTTTGTTTTTATTGCTTTAATGTTTATTGAAATGACTGCAAAAGCAACTTATGCCTGCTTTCCACTGAAGGACTAATCAGAGTTACTAAATCATCATCGTCATGTTAAGCCCCTCTAAATGGAGCCAGAAGAATTTTTGGGTGATTCTGATGGTATGTGATTAGTTTTTGTTTATTTTGAAGTAAAATGCCAACATTTCCTAGTTTTGCTGCTCACATGTGAAGATTTGCTGCTCTTTTTTTGCCTTATGTTTTAGTAAATGAAAAAATTGAGGTGTTTGGACTAGTACTCAGACAAGACAAGCGATTTAAAGGCATCGCCTTGGGCTTTAGGAAATTGTGATGGGCATTTTTTTCTTCTCACTTTATTGACCAAATGATCAAATTACTTCAAAATGAAAGTTCTAATTTGATGCATACTGATGTAATGTCTATGCAGACATGGGGATGATGCTTCAATCTGATCGGAAAAATATTATACGGTATTCAATGGCAGGAGACAACAAATATTTTGATCCCGTTTGAATTGTGCCCTGAATTACACATATGATGTTTGTCCATTTAAAAGATACATTTTAAAGTCAAGAAGGTCGTAGTTTGATGTAAAACTGTTGAGATATACGACATGTAACTTTACTGTTTTACAACAAACTGCGACTTTCTTGACTTGAAAAATTACATTTTAAATTGACCAACAGCATATGTGTAATTCAGGGCTCAATTCTTACGGGATAAAAAGATAAGTCTCTCGCCATTGACTACCCTACATATTTTTTCAGAAATAAGGTCCCATGAGCCAGAAGTGTAAGTCAGTGACTTAGGCTCTCTATACTAATCCGATCATGTAGTGCGGAGGTTCACAACCTTCAAACAAAGCAGGTTATTAACTGAGTGATTCTCAGATCGTTAAATTAAGAGTCATTTAACAGGCCTGAATGGGGTAAAACTATCTAGTATTTCACAAGAATAAATGAATAATTATAAAAAAGCCTGAAAAAAAAGAAAATAAGTTTTTTTTGCATTGCAGAATAAAACCACTGACCCCTCAGATTTGTCTTGTGACCCCTATCGGTAGTCCTGACCCCCATGTTGAGAACCCCTGATACGGTTCTAATAATTATGCTTCACTGTGTGTGTCCTCTCAAAGTGCTGCCTGGACCTGAGCAGTCGGGTCCTAAAGCTGCAGGGCTGCGGCGAGGAGCTGCCTTTCCTGAACCCTTTGACAGACAGCAAGTGCCAACACGACACCAACGAGAACCTGTGAGCCCGACTCAGCGACCACTTTCCTCAAATCTCGACTGGTTGCAGCAAAGTGGCGCGATGCTGTTTGTGTCTGGACCGTTCGATCACACACTGCCAGAACATGGATGAGCATTCGCCACCGTCGTTCTTGAGTTTACATCATTGTGTTTGTAGAATTATGACATTCACCATGATTATCTCTTATATTAAATTAGTCTAGTTTACAGAGCGGATGAAAGCCACTTAAAAGCCAATCCAATCTCTGAGTCTAATAATTCTTTATGATTATAATGTATATTCAAACCAATTGCTCTGTTGAGCAGCTTGGATACACTGATGCTCTCTAAAAGGGAAAAACTATTATACTCATTCAAAGTGAACTTTAGTGGAATATTTTGTGATTTGGCTGTGAATTACTTTAAACCTTAGTGTTTCAGTTTAGACAGTGTTAAAGGAATAGTTCTATATTGTGGGACACATATGAGAAGATACCACCTCAAGCTGGTTAGCTTAACTTAGCATAAAGACTGGAAACAGAGGAAAACAGCTAACCTGGCTGGTTTTTTTTACAACTGGACTAATGTTGAGGTCAGTTTAGTCGAGTTCGCATTTGCTACCACTTGGAGTGCAGAAACTGCACATTTCAACCATTTATACATGACTTTTGGCTTTAAATATTTAACAATTTATCTGACATATAAATTAGTATTTCCCTTCTATTTAGCCGTTACTTTTAGCTTACCATTTCAACAGTTTATCCATAAATTTTAGCAATTTCAACCATTTATACATTACTTTTAGCTAACTATTTCAAGTGTCTCACCATTACATTTAGCATTATATAGCAAATGTTTTGCATTTAGCTTTATATTTCAACCATTTGAAATTTATGGCAACAACTGTTTTGATGCATCTGCTCGCTTGCTAACTAGTTTTCATGAGTAAGCTTTAGAGTTGGTTTTAGGTGGATTTTGTCAACTCTGGAAGTAAGCTGTTTCACTAACATCTGCTTACATTTATCCAACAGTCGTGTGAAAAAGTGTATTTACCAAAATGTTAAACTAGTCCTTTTAAAAATGAACAGGACTCATCTAAAAAGTTTCGGTAGCCTACTCAGGATGCCCTTTCCAGTGTGTTAAAAGGAAATTTTGAGAAGCCTTGAAGTTTTTTGAAGTGTTGTTTAATTAGGTTGGGGTCAGGCTACCTCCTTAAGAGATAAAGATGGATTCTCATCTGGATTTTTGAAAGACATCTGAGGAAAATGCCAATTTCTGATGTACTTATATTCAGCTTTGTAAAGCCCCTTAGCTCTTTATTTCCCCATCAGAAGACATACGTTTTCCAGGAGCACATTTCCAGTCTATCACGAATGCCTAAACTAAATTACAGTAGTTCTCTCTAAACCCCTTCTAATAAAAATAAACTTCAGGCCAGCCAGCAAAACATATGAGTCAGACTCAGATACAGAAATATAAAAACATTCCATCTGCATGACTTTGTAAAGTTCTGCCTTTGTATAAGTCTGCATGTTTGCGTACTAGTCTGATTGTGTCACGCTGAACGTCTGAAGGGGATGTATGTGTGTGTTTATGCGTGCCTGTGTGTGAGTTAGGAGTCTGAGCAAGGTTTTTCTGCCTTGTTTTGGCTTTTGTTTCACATGGGAAAAAAGTGGAATAGGATCTTCCCCAAACCGGTCCACCGAGCTCCGGTCACAACAAGCTGCCAAAAGCTGACCCCAGCTGCCTTCCCTCTCTGCCTCTTTGAGGAGATTCTCATTACTCGGCTGAGGCTGCGTTCTGTGCCAAGGCCCCTCTTAAAGCTCATCTTTCTCTTTATTCAGAGGACGTTTCTTTGAACTTTGTGTATTTACCACCATTTTTTGCTGATGTTATTCACTTTGACGCCTCATTTTTGCTGATTTGCCTGTCACAAGAGAAAGGAAACAACTCCCCACTACAGTGACACCTGCCTCTCTCATCTCCCAGTGTTTTAAAGGGTGTGGAGAATCAAGAACTGCCTCAGCTCATGCTCTGCTTTAATAAACACCTGAGCCGTGCCGTGCTTTTGACTGTGCTACAGTATCCATCTAACCTCTTTGTGGAGGACTGG
Source organism: Micropterus dolomieu (assembly GCF_021292245.1). Classification (NCBI taxonomy): domain Eukaryota; kingdom Metazoa; phylum Chordata; class Actinopteri; order Centrarchiformes; family Centrarchidae; genus Micropterus; species Micropterus dolomieu. The sequence goes on along the minus strand of NC_060165.1, from coordinate 19,716,893 downwards.
TTTGTTTTTCCTTGATGTACCTAGTGACCTTCCTACGCTGTACGAGAGTAATCGATGTATGACAGAAATTTATTTTTAGTGTTTCTCCTCTTCTGAACAGTATTTTCTCTGCCTAATAAAGTATGTATTCTGGCTAGCCCTGTTTGTGTTCATAATTTTAATATTAACTGACACAGCACAGGGGAGTGATGGGCCTATTTGGAAACATCAAGTGAAAGAGCAGCCGTTTTAAAATTTCTAATCTCCATCTGTCTGAAAAATGTGATTCACCAGACAGGTTGTGGGAGGGATCCATTAGGAGACAGCCAGTTTTATTGGACCTTGCATTGATTCCCATGGTCTGTACTTGCAAAACACCCTTATATGTGCCCCTCACTGGTACATCCTGCTATATAAAGAACCTTGTCATGTCAGAACAGAAAAAGCAGATGTTCCCACAGCACCACAGGGTTTTGGCAATTGACCCCTCTGACCATTTACGGTTCCCATCTTGCATCATTGCCCTTCTTCTGTGACACAGATAGAAGACAACCCAAGTCTGTCAGAGTAAGTCTCAAGTCTGGTATCCCTGTGGGGCAAATCCAAGTTTTCAGCCGGAGGGCTCTGCAGCGGATGATTAAAACTGCTCAGGAGATCATTGCTACCCATCGCCCAAACATCAGTGATATCCGTGAGTTGAGGTCCTTATGCAGAGCCCAAAATATACTAAAGGACAGCACCCACCCAGCCACAGCTTGTTCACCCTGCTGCCTTCTGGGAAGAGATATAGAAGTTTCAGTAGCCCCACCCCCCAATGCTATCACACTCTTAAACTCAAATTCATCCTCAGCACTGCTCCATTGATCATTGAATATAGTTATAGTCATATAATTTATTTGTGTTTAACATTTTTATAATTACTTCTGTATTAATGTATATTGTATAATGTTTAACCAATTTATCAAACAATGCCAAATATTTGCATGGTACCAACTTCTCAAATGCGATTATTTGCTGTTTTTCTCCATTTCATATAATTTTAAATTGAATATTTTGTTCTTAGTTGTTAGTTGGACAAACCAAGTAATTTGAAGACTTCTCCTTGGCCTCTGTGATATTGGGAGAGGCATATCTGTCTGTTGCTGTCTTGTTCTGGGAATTTACCAGGTCCAAACGTGAAAAGTCCTCATTTTTGTGATTTAAAGCAAAAGTCTACCCATGTGCTGTAGCATCTGTGACAAGCTCACAAAAACAATATTACACTGCAAAACTAATGAGACCAGATGCTAAATCCTGAAGGTGTACAGCTAAGGAAATGTCTAACAAAGTCGGTCACAACAGTAGACGTCCTCATTATTTTTGGGGGTATTTCATTTCTGTTTTGACACGGCTGTTGCCTCACAAAACAGCAATCCACATTCATCTTGTCAGAGCTGTCAGGCGATGCTATTTTCTGTTGGGCTCTGTGTGACAGCTCCCAGCACCGGTAAGCCAGGGAACACGGGGAAAAGAACATTACAGGAACACGAAATTACAACAAGCCTTGTTAGAGAAGATCCCCCTCAATACGCCCCCTCCCTTGTTTTTAGTCACTTTGCACACCACATCCTGTTAACACAGCAGGTAACTCCTTTGCTTGGAAAGTACGTTAGTCAAGTGTTCTCAGAGAAAACACACTGTGGTTGTACTATTCCTCTTTGTAATGGTACCTTTAGACAAATGCATAGCAAGATGGGTTGTCTCAAAACCACAGACACTTGAGACATCACCGGTTATGAAACAGAAGAAGAAAAAGGGTATGTGTTGTCTTTTTCATCTTTAAGTTGAGCTTTAGGCAGTAGTTAAATGGTTGGTTTTATCTGTCCAGCAGAGGTGATGCATAAAGCAACATGTCTCATCCTCCCTTACAGTATGCATGAAGAGGCTATTCTCATTTATAGAGCAGATCTTGACTAGAGATTGCAGTAGAGGAGGCACATTGTTACTGCAGAAGGGGATGACTAATATAAATCTCCACCCGGAGGACTAACAAGCACACACAGTAACATGGTGATCTCCCCAGGCTTTCAGTATCCATGAGGAATTAATTCTCTGAGGTTACACAGGCAGACTTGCAGTACATTGCCTGCGTGTTTACCCACCCATGTAATTGTATTTATGGATAATTATTGGTGCACAAGGTCAGGTGTAGGAGTAGAATGTGGAAATGCCCTCACAATAAAACAACTAAACCTTACATGAGTTATAGTTATTGTATTCTCATCTCTGTGCCGACAGTAATTGCAGAGTCATGAATAAACAGATAAAGCAGTAGCATCCTTAGCTATCTTTTCAAGTTATTTGTTATATATTTTTCTGTCAAAAAAACATTAGACCACATCTCAGTGTTTAATGAATTCACTATCCCATCTGTAGCACAACCCCAAGCTGTCATAAATCTTTGAAAACTGCTCAAAAAATTTCTTTTTTCATTTTAAAGGCTCAGTAATTTCTAAAAACAGCTGGACACTGTAGAGTTTTTGCAAACAGGAGTAAATAGTGAATGTTTGGGGACTATTTTCAGTAGCAGATAATAATAATAATAATAATAATAATAATAATCCTTATTTGTAGAGCACTTTTCAAAAACAAGTTACAAAGTGCTTAATTAATAGATTAATACACATTTGCTCACAATAACATTTTGAAGTTAAGCAAGTATAATATTTATCATATTCGCCACCTTAATTGGCACAATCAACACAAAGTTGAGCTGTGACTGATGGGAATTTCATTAGTTTTGCAAGAATTTGTTCATAAACAACAATACAGAGAGTGTGAAAATTAAACAATTTGACCTGGTGCTAGTGCTAGTTGAAAATTACAGGATCACCAAAGTCTACACCCCATTCTGAGGGCATAAATGTGTGTAATTAATTTCCACCCAATATTTGTTAAAATATATCAGTCTGAAACAAAGTGGCGGACTGAATGACCAACCAACTTTGTAATGCTATGCTGTTAGCATGCATATAATGCAGTGTACTTTTTGGATTTATGCTCTGCTTTACATGATTAGAGGCTGTGGAAGGCTACTGTGGGCAGAAGGACTTTGCCTTTGTCACAGACCTTTGATATAAGCTTAGCCCACTCCTCCAGCCCGACCCTCATCACAGCCTGTTTATTTACTTTGCTTGTCACCTCTCTTTGGCCTTCATCTCCATCAATAGCATCTTCTCCCTCTTTGCATCACTTCCTCCATCTGGTGAAGCCTTGCACACACACACACAGTGCAGCCCTGCAGGCTTGATTAACTCAGTGGGAACGACCCACAAGCCTTCAGGCCAGAGCGTGAGGTAGGTATAGTGCTAGGGGAATATTGATCAGACCAGGTCCTCTATGGTGAAACAGCTGTTATGTAACACAGTGCCAGTGAGTGGGAGATCCTCCATAGAGGGTTTGAAACAAGACAATGAAAACATTTAAGCTCTCGTCTGGAAAGATTCACATAGAAATTAACATGCAAGTCTATAATTTTAGACTGTAGGGAATATGGGCAGAAGAAGACTGCTACAATCATATTGTGTTGGAGTTTACATGCTGGCTATGTTAACATTAATTTCAAAGTACAGTTGCTGACGGGGAATTCAGACATTAGTTTTAGAAGTGCATTCTGTCACATCCTGAAGTGTTGGACAGGTAAAGTTTGTGAACTGTTGGCCGCTATGGTACAAAGTACAAGTTAAGTACATTTTAACAGACAGTAGATGGCAGGAACTTCCACAAAAGCATAGCAAATGCTATTCGTAAGTTCAACTACATCCTTAGCTACCAACAACTCCTTTCTGTGGGAGAAATATTCTTATTTTTCTTGCTGTATCAAAAATCCTGTGTCAAAATTGATTCTGTACTGCATCTTAGAAAAGACTTTACAAAAAAAACCCCCATATGTATAAAAATGATGTGTGATTAATTAAAACATTATGTTTCTGTTCAGCTGTGCATGGACTTTATGTCAAAGCGAGTTAAAAAGAAGCATTAGTCAGTCACATTTGAGTCGTACTGTTCCACTGATCAAATCACTGGTTAGGATTTTTAACTGCATCCAGAACATGTATTATATAATGACCAAACACTCTTTATAATCAAGCAGCCAGTCAGACTGAAATCTGCTGAGATAAAACCACTGGCTATTAAAACTGCCTGTTGTGCTGTTCATTCTGCAGCTATCCCCCACAGAGCATGAGGGGATGATGAAACGCAGCAGAATTAAGCCTGACGCAGATGAAATTGGGTGCTGTTTATCAGTGGTGTCAGTTCCCTCAGAGGCTTGGAGTTGTTGATGGAACGTGACAGAGATAGTGCCAAGCCCCCTCCTTCCATTTGGAGGCTGGGGGTTCAGCCGTCACATCCTACTGTGCCACCAGGTCCGAGCATGGGCACTGGGCAAAAGCTGAAGAAAGGGATGCTCATGTAAACTGGCAGGAGTGGTGTAGAGAAATTAAGTTGAGTTAAGATGAGTTAAGCGGCGCAATGTGATGTATTTCACTGCAGAAACATTGCTAAATACAGCCTAAAATATGACCACAAAGAATCTGTCTCGACACCAGGGGTGGAAGAATATACCAATGCAAAAATGTAAAAAAATACTACATTGCAAGCACAAGTCATGCCTTTAAAAAAGTAGCTAGTTTGAACTATTTTAGATCATGAAGTCCAGTGGTTTCCCAACCTAGGAGTAAGCTCCTTCCACAACATAAATCTGATGGGCTGTGAGATGATTAATGGGGTTGAAAGTTTCTCCCAAGATAAACAACAGCAGTAGTCATTTCAGCAAATGCCCAAAAATGAGTTATTATGACTCTTGTCCATTGGAAGCAAGTAATATGATGTCAACTAGATTAACTCGGTAAGATGTTTTTGGTGGAGGGAGGTTTTCCTTATTTGAAGAAAGGTTCTGAGGACAGAGGGGGTCATATGCTGTATAGATTGTAAAGCCCCTTGAGGCCAATTTGTGATATTGGGCTATATAAATAAAATTTACTTGACAAGACCACTGTTCACAGTCAACATGGATATACCCATATCCACAACTGTTCCCTAATCCTGACGACTTGTTTACTACTGTAACCATGACAGCAAAGGTCCCCTAACCTTTATAAAGTAGTAATCAAGATGTTTTCTAAACAAACCCCAAAATCTAAACCTAACCAAACCTTAACCGTAGAGGTGTAAAGTGATTGTACTTTTAAAATGACAATGCCGTCCTGTTGATATGGGCATCAGATTACCAAAAGCTTATGATGTATTTTATGTATTTTGTATTTTACTGTTTAATTTCGAGTAATTGTTGAAATTAAACCGAGACCAAGACTAGAGGGGAAATCTCCTTTTTGCAAGAGTTCACAAGCTGAAAATGTCAATTGTTCAACCTTAAACTATTTCTAACATTTTTAATGTAAAATCTATGTCACTAGTAACTATAGCTCACATGTAAATGTATAGTAAAATATTCAATATTTCCCTTGGAAATGTAGTGAAGTAAAAGTATAAAGTACTTAATGTAGAAAAGAGGAAGAAGAAGAAAAGGAAGAGGAAGAAGAGGAGGTAGAAGAAAGAGGAGGAGGAAGATGAAGAGAAAGAAGAGGAGCAAGAGGAAGCAGAGGAGGAAGAGGAGGAAGAGAAAGAGGAAGAAAAGGAGGAAAAGAAAGAGGAAGAAAAGTAGGGAAAAAAGGAAGAGGAAGAAGTGGAAGAAGATGAGGAAGAAGAGATAGAGGAAGAAAAGGAGGAAAAACAGGAAGAGGAGGAAAAGGAAGAAGAGACAGAGGAAGAAAAGGAGGAAAAACAGGAAGAGGAGGAAAAGGAAGAAGAGAAAGAAAAGGAGGGGGAAAAGGAAGAGGAGGAAAAGGAAGAAGAGAAAGAGGAAGAAAAGGAGGAAAAACAGGAAGAGGAGGAAAAGGAAGAAGAGAAAGAAAAGGAGGGGGAAAAGGAAGAGGAGGAAAAGGAAGAAGAGAAAGAGGAAGAAAAGGAGGAAAAACAGGAAGAGGAGGAAAAGGAAGAAGAGAAAGAAAAGGAGGGGGAAAAGGAAGAGGAGGAAAAGGAAGAAGAGAAAGAGGAAGAAAAGGAGGAAAAACAGGAAGAGGAGGAAAAGGAAGAAGAGAAAGAAAAGGAGGGGGAAAAGGAAGAGGAGGAAAAGGAAGAAGAGAAAGAGGAAGAAAAGGAGGAAAAACAGGAAGAGGAGGAAAAGGAAGAAGAGAAAGAAAAGGAGGGGGAAAAGGAAGAGGAGGAAAAGGAAGAAGAGAAAGAGGAAGAAAAGGAGGAAAAACAGGAAGAGGAGGAAAAGGAAGAAGAGAAAGAAAAGGAGGGGGAAAAGGAAGAGGAGGAAAAGGAAGAAGAGAAAGAGGAAGAAAAGGAGGAAAAACAGGAAGAGGAGGAAAAGGAAGAAGAGAAAGAAAAGGAGGGGGAAAAGGAAGAGGAGGAAAAGGAAGAAGAGAAAGAGGAAGAAAAGGAGGAAAAACAGGAAGAGGAGGAAAAGGAAGAAGAGAAAGAAAAGGAGGGGGAAAAGGAAGAGGAGGAAAAGGAAGAAGAGAAAGAGGAAGAAAAGGAGGAAAAACAGGAAGAGGAGGAAAAGGAAGAAGAGAAAGAAAAGGAGGGGGAAAAGGAAGAGGAGGAAAAGGAAGAAGAGAAAGAGGAAGAAAAGGAGGAAAAAAAGGAAGAGGAGGAAAAGGAAGAAGAGAAAGAAAAGGAGGGGGAAAAGGAAGAGGAGGAAAAGGAAGAAGAGAAAGAGGAAGAAAAGGAGGGAAAAAAGGAAGAGGAGGAGAAAGGGGAAGAAGAGAAATTCTGTCCAGAAGAAGAGGACGAAGGGGAGGAAGTGGAAGAAGGAGGAAGAGGAAGAAGAGGAGGAAGAAGAGGAAGAGGAGGAAGAAGTGGAAGCGGAGGAAAGGGAAGAAGAGGAGGAAGAGAAAGAGGAGGAAGAAGACAAAATTGGACCAGAAGAAGAGGAAGAGGAGGAAGAGGAATGAAGAGGAAGAGGAAGAAGAGGAGGAAAAAAGGAAGAGGAAGAAGATGAGGAAGATGAAGATGATGAGGAGGAAGAAGAGAAATTCGGACCACAAGAA